>NC_067146.1:21917230-22217230 GCF_903995435.1 Acomys russatus | reverse complement strand
AGCAGAGTATCCTTAACATTTCAGGGGTTGGCTTTCTCCCATGGTTTGAGTCTCAAGTTAGGCCAGTCATTGTTTGGCCCTTCCCTCAATCTCTGCTCCATTTTTATCCCTGCACACTTTGTAAGCAGGGTAAATTTTGTACCAAAGGTTTTGGGGGTGGGTTGTTATAACCTTCCCTCCAGTGGAAGTGCTGCCTGTCTATAGGTGATGGCCATTTGCAGCTGCTAAGAGTCTCATCTAGGCACTCCATGTCCTCCCAGAAGCCTACCCTGTTGCAGGTCTCCAGCTTATCCCAGAGACGACCCGTCATTGGTTTCCTTTCTCTCTCTCACAACCCCCTCATCTCCCACTCTCCTCCCACCATAGAGGTCCTCTGAAAGACTCCACCCAGCAGGAGATTCAAGCAGATGCTGAGACACATAGCCAAACTTCAAGGTGGACCACACTGAGTCTTATGGAAGAATTGGAGAATAGAAGGACCTGGAAGGATCAAGAACGCCACAAAAAGACCAATGGAGCCAGCAAGTCTAGGTGGAGGAGGGGGATGCTGCAGAGACTGATGCACCAACCAAGAAGCATGCATGGTGAGGACTTAGACCTTCTGCCTAGTTGTAGTCTATAGGCAGCCCAGTATTTTGTGGGTCCCATAATATAGGGTGTATGGACTACTCTGACTTGTACTCCGCCCCCACAAGTTGATCACTTCCCCATGGTTGGGAGGCCTTGCCAGGTCATATAGGAAGAGATACAGATGGTCCAGGTGAAACTTGATAGGCTGAGGTCACATGTTAGAGGAGGAAGGATCCCTTTTCTGAAGCTTAGGGGAGGGAAAGAGAGGGTATGTGAGAGAGAAAGGGGGGACCAGGAGGCAGTAAGAGAGGGGGCTACAATTGGGATGTACAGAAAACAAATTTAAAAAATAATAGCATACAATTTTAACAGAGAATTTAAAAAGAGAAAACTCAAATGTCCAAAAGACC
Source organism: Acomys russatus (assembly GCF_903995435.1). Classification (NCBI taxonomy): domain Eukaryota; kingdom Metazoa; phylum Chordata; class Mammalia; order Rodentia; family Muridae; genus Acomys; species Acomys russatus. The sequence continues at coordinate 22,216,250 of NC_067146.1, read as the reverse complement.
CTTAAAGAAATGTTCAATATCCCTAGCAATCAAGGAACTGCAAATCAAAAACTACTTTGAGCTTTCGTCTTAAAACATTCAGAATGGCTAAACTCAATAAAACAAGGAATATAAGGGAAATAAGGGAAACACTCATTCTCTGTTGATGGGGAAAATTTGTACACTCACTATGGAAATAAATGTGATGCTTCATAAGGAAGATGGGAATCCATCTACCTCACGATCCAAGAATCTACTTCTAGGATTATATCCAAAAGTGGCTTTACCTTATCATAAAGACTATGGCTCAACGCTGCTCATTGCTGCTCTATTCATAATAGCTAAAACATTGGAATAACCTCGATGCCCCTCAAGAAAAGAATGGATAAAGAGCGTGTGGTACATATACACAATGAAGTATTGGTCAATCATTAAGACACTGAAGTTTTCAGGTGAATGTACATGTTTGAAAAACATATCATCCTGAATGAGGCATCCAAGACCCAGAGAGACAAATATGAGCAGTATCTTGCTCAGAAAGATCCTGCAGCAAGTAGGAACAAATACAGAGGCGCATAGAGAGACCTTAGTCAGAGAGCAAGAGATCTTAGGACACTCAGCCTTGAATAGGATGGCTTCATCAAATTTCTTCCTCTGAGGTTCGGTGAACACTGCAGAAAAGGAACTAGAAAGAATATAAGGGGAGGATGTTATGGAGGGCACCAAGAAAACAAAGCCCTTTAAACCAACTTTATTAAAGCTTGGATGAACTCAGAGATGGTGGCAGCACGCATAGAGCCTACATGGATCTGTATCAGTTCCTTGTGTATGTATTATGGCTTCCAGCTCAGTGTTTTCATGGGATTGCTGGGTGGGCCAATGAGTAGTTCTCTGTCTTATTTTTGTTGTTGTTTGTTTGTTTGTTTTATGCCTTGTCATGGGTTCTTTTTCCTTCTGTTTCTGTTTTGTCCAATTCTGATGTGTTAGTTTTTGTTTTATTTTATCTTATTTTATTATTATAAAATGATATTATAATGAAAATATTATCTTATTTTATTATTCCTTAGAGGCCTGTTTCTTATCTAATGAGACAAACACATACAGGGTGGGGGCAGGGGAGAGAGAGAGAGAGAGAGAGAGAGAGAGAGAGAGAGAGAGAGAGAGAGAAAGAAAGAGAGAGAGAGAGAGAGAGAGAGAGACTCTAGATGGGATGGGAGGTGTGGAGGAACTGTGAAAAGTAAAGGGATGAGAAATCATAATCAGGTTCTATTTTGTGATGAAAATACCTATTTTTAATACAAGGAAAAAAGAAGTGAAGTTCTCAGAATGAGAAGTATTCAATTTCCCCTAATGAGAATTCCTAGTTATATAGCCATGGGAAATCTTCACATTCACTGAGGAACTTGGGCTGTGAATACAATACCATTGTAGGTATTTTGGTTATTTTAATAAAAGTAAGAAGCATAATGACTGTGGCTCTCAACTTCAGATTATGCAATTATGATATAAATTTCTCACTCTTATATCAGCATTCTTTTTTTTATTTCTACATTTTGCCAATATATATATGTAGATAGATAGATATAGATAGATAGATATAGATAGATGTGCACATCAGAAATGTTCTAGTCTGTAGTATTTGTCTTCATTTTGTTTGAAGTTCAAAGCATTGCTAGCTAGCTTCTGGGTTTGGATTGTGAGCAAATGAATTGGGTTTGCTTGTAGCAAAGCAATCCTGGAACAGGGCTCTGCACAGCAAGATTGTACTCTCTGTCTTTTCTTTTTATTGACTATTTCATTATGTATGAGGACATGTTGCACCTTTGTTAACCAGTCTGCTTACTCTTGCTAAATATCACCTTCTTAAAGGGCTTTTGGAATTGAAAACAACCTGAAGCTCTGCTGAGATTTGTGACTGTCATCCTTCTGGCTAGAATTGCTCGAAGCTTGTGTAACACTAGCGAAGATGCATCTGTAATAGCTGTCAGCATGATGGTCATTAAGCGCAGTCTGCAGTCAAGATTCCTGTGCCAGATGGCACCTAAGGAACACTAGACAGAGCATTTGAAGCTGCCAAGATTTGTGCTGCGCCCTTTTAACTTATGTTGGTGGAAAGATAAAGCAAGCTACCTCAAAACTCAACTCCTAGCAGCAGCTTCCCAGCCCTGGACTATTTGTTCACAGACAAAAAACAAGTCACAAGTCAATCTTTCTATTTAAGAATATATATTGCGCCTAATATTACATCATATGCAGCATTAACAGCATTAATTAGTTTTCTAAAATGTATTTTTGTGATACTATAATGAAAAGTGGTACTTTTCCTGTCTTTTGTGTCATATTTAGGTCTTTTAAGCAATGTTTCTGCTGGAAACATTTTTTTTTTTTTTTTGGTTTCAAAATTTTGTGCTTTTTTTCTGTATGTGGAAGTTGTAAATGGCTGGAATTGAAACCTCATCTTCCACCAGTGGACTGCTAGTTATTTCAGGAGCCTTTATTATATACGTGATTGTCATCTTTTATAGTTCCTAAATTATATATTTAAATAAGGATCCTTTCTAGAATATCATTCTTGATTTAGAGTATAAATTCTTTAATGTATGTTATTGCCTCCGTTTTATTTATTATCTTCTTGAACTACATTATGGAAACAGCCAGGGGAAAATCTTTTGTAAAATATTAATTTTAACTTTGTGTACTTATGAATTCCTCCCAATAAATTTTACACTACTTTATCCTTAAGACAACAGTCTGTTTGGAGGGTGATAGAGATCATGATAGACACACATGCTAGTACTGTGATTTTAAAAACCAATCTCAGAAAATTTCTCATTGCTACATATTTTACAACACAATCTGATTATAGTATCTTGGAAAATGAATTTTAAATGTAATTATATAAATTTAAATGTCTGAATATTAGAAGGTATCCGAATTTACAACAGTGAACGTGTCATAAACATCATCTTGGAGGATTAACATAATTCCAGTCAAATGGTGCAAACTTCTAGAAAATCCTTTTCTTTTATGGAAATGTTCTCTCAAATATTAGAGAGATGCCACTTTAAACTAAAGTGCTTAGAATATTCTGTGTGGTATCTGAAAATCTAGTGGGATAGTAAAATTATAGAAAATTAAATTCTTGGAAAAATATAACAATTTAAAAAGTGAATAAGTGGACGGGAGGCCGGCGGCTGCGAGCGGCTGGCGTGCTCCGGTCGGTCGGAGCTAACCGCTGCTTGGCGGCCCGCCGCGGTCCCCGCACACGCCCCAGCCGAGCGAAGATGGTGGGCCGGAACAGTGCCATCGCCGCGGGCGTGTGCGGCGCCCTCTTCATCGGGTACTGCATCTACTTCGACCGCAAAAGGCGGAGTGACCCCAACTTCAAGAACAGGCTTCGAGAACGAAGAAAGAAACAGAAGCTGGCTAAGGAGAGAGCTGGCCTTTCCAAGTTACCTGACTTGAAAGATGCTGAAGCTGTTCAGAAATTCTTCCTTGAGGAGATACAGCTTGGTGAGGAGTTACTAGCTCAAGGTGACTACGAGAAGGGTGTGGACCACCTGACAAATGCAATTGCTGTGTGTGGGCAGCCTCAGCAGCTGCTCCAAGTGTTACAGCAGACTCTTCCACCTCCAGTGTTCCAGATGCTTCTGACCAAGCTTCCCACCATTAGTCAGAGAATTGTAAGTGCTCAGAGCTTGGCTGAAGATGATGTGGAGTGAGCCAGATATCAACATCATAAAATTTCAGTAAAAATGATTTAACAGTTAGCTGGGAAGCTGATCAGTTCTGGGGGAATAAGGGCAAATACGCTTGTTAAGAACTGTCCTACACTGAAGTCTACCAAAGTGAATGTGCACTTTGAGTAGATCCATTGTCTGTCCTATTTATTTTTTTCCAGTGAAAAGTATTTTGATAGAGCTTTTCATTTTATAAATACAGTGAGTTAACCAAAATATCATGAATTTCGTTTGTTCTTAAGACACACAATTCAAATGTAAATACAGTAGAGCATTACTTAGGTAGAACCTCCTCGTGATGCGTATTAAAAGAATGGAAAAGAGTATGAAAGATGGCTGAGTAATGCGCATTTTAAAAGACTAATACATTTCATTGTAAGTCATAAAATAAGATAGAAACTTGTTTGTGAAAATTGAGCATTAAAATCTTGCAGAGACCGTTTATTTCGGTTTACTCAAAAAAAAAAAAAATAAAATAAAAAAATAAAAAGTGAATAAAATTATTTTAGTCTGTAAATAGATGTGAAATTGAATTGGGATCCCAGAATAGGACAGTATCAACTGTTCAAATAATGAATCACTCAATTTCATCTTGCAGAGTAATATGGGTTTGTGGGGGACTACTTACAGATGGGTAAATGACTATGCAGCCAGATTTCCATGAAGTTACTCATCTTCTCCTTCCAAGCTCTTATTTTATATGTCTCAAAGACTGCAGCAAACTGATGCAGACATAACTTCCGATGAGACCTATGTGTTAAAGCAATAATGGCATCACTAGATTCATACAACATGAGGTACAAGCAAAACAATACCCTGAGAGAAGCACATGTTTATATGGATTAATTTATCAGGAATTTGCTGGCCTCAGCAACCATTGTACACCCATAGAAAGAATAGATTGCTCTGCTCCCATCTCCAGCTCTGCTGCAGTCTCTCCCGTGCACAGTGGATCAACAATGCTTGGTTGGAAAATGAAGGTGCCCTAACTGGGATCTGGGGATGAGCCTCACTAGAGTTGAATTATATGAAACAAAATTTGAGTATTTCCTTATTAAGTGTCGAATAATTAGTGGCAATGCCTTCGTGATGTGCAGGAAATTCCATGATAAAGAATAGTTGTTGAAAACTTAAGAAATTAATCTCTTTTACCTTTCTTTGCATTTCTTTAAAAAAAAAATGAACACAAATCTCTTCCTCTAGATTGTGCAACACTGGTAGTAGGGTAGATGATGAAGGCTGGTATTTCTCATTCATGGTACTTCATATCCTCATGACGCTGCTACATGAAGGACATGTGGAATCTAATATACATCAGCATACCAGTATATGGGTGGAAAGATTCAAAGGGGTTATATATTAACCTGACATCTTAGATAGAGGGGTGCAAATGGACTGGACACCAGCTTTGATTATGAAGGTGGAGTGAAAATGGGTTCTAAAAGGTCTAATTGGGAAATGAAATGGCAGCTAACATATGGCCAGAACAGAACTGTATGTGTGGTAAGATTATCTGGACGAAATGTTTGTTGGTATTCAAGAGGCAATAAATGATGATAGACCCTATAGCCACGTTGTTATTAGCTATAGAGTACAACTTATCACTTTGTACAACTGGGGGCACCTGACAGAGAATTATCATGATGTGTGCTATTGATAGACTCACTTCCTTTGGTCAACTAAAGACAGGGGCACCTGACAGAGAATTATCATGATGTGTGCTATTGATAGACTCACTTCCTTTGGTCAACTAAAGACTGTACTTTCAGCCCCACTTACAGCTTCCTAATTTTCAAAAGTACTTTTCTTAGGGATATGACCCACTGAATCTTTTCTTTGGTTCCAAAGGGTGAAGGTTTGTGCTCTTGATTGGAGTTGCTGTTCTTGTTCTCTCTAAGGATTTCTCTATGAAAATAAGTTCAGTGCTATTTAGTGAATATTCAGGAGGTCGCTCATCTATGAACAGGCAGAAAGCAGGAGAAAGATGCAACTGCTATTTTTTTCCTTGCAAATTTTCCATTTGGAAACGATGCCTACTGATTCAGCTTCAGTTTAGAGTCAGAGTTAGATACTAAGATACACCACGAAAGCGAGCAACCTAGCAAAAAAGGCTTTCTACAACTCCAGTGACCACTCTTAAGAGCTCTAACTATCCAAGGGTAATCCATTAGTATTTAATTAATTATTAAATACTTTGATCAACATTAAATTTTAGATAACATGGTTTGAGGACAAACATAATTTGGTTCAAATTTCAACTATGCCTCTTATATCATGCTAAATATAGAAGCCTTGGGAAATCAGTCATCATTTTTAAGAAGAGCATTTTCTAATTCACAAAATTTTCCTTGCCATTAATTATTCACATTTGACAAGGAATTCAACTCAGAGTATTTTCTGATGAAATTCTTGATTCTTGCCCTCACTCTTTAAAAAGCAAGTAGATATGAGCACTGAGGATGATTCATCATCATGGTGGGCTTATTGATGTCATACCTTCAAAACACTTGTTATTTTTTACTTATTTACATATAGTCACATAAAGTTGAAGAACATATGAAATTATACAAAAGAAAAATATTTATGTTCATACTTTGCTTTTATATATTGATTACCTATAGCAATGAGTTTTATACTCAGATTGTCACAGAAATACATAATGTATTTTGATCCTATTCAACTTCCTCACTGCTTGACATTTCTCATTCCTCTCCAACTCCCTTTATTCTCAATTAGTCTTCTTTCTGTGTCTGAATTATTTATTTGTATGCATGACTTTGAATTTCTTTAGACTTGCTTACAAAAGTGTCAGTTGAAATTCCAATGCAAGAGTACGTGCCTCATCAATAGGTACAATGCTGAAGAGCAGGCTCTTCTATCAACCTTTAGGTAGCCTTCAGAAAGTCTTAAAGAGCGATGGGGATTTCTAAGGCTCATCTCCTTATATATCAAGGTGCTGATGGGTTCATTTTTGTGGAGATTTTTGTGAAAGTGACCTTTTCATAAAATTCACAGTTAAAATTACTCCAAAATATGTGGTTATCTCCCTTCCTTTTGAACAAGAATATTTATTCATTTGGGAGCCAGGGATTCTCTTTCAGGTAGCACAAGATAAAACAAAACAAGACAAAAACAGAAAGAAAAAAAACCCTATGAGTTATAAGTGCCTTATTTTTTAAATGTAATTTAAAGCATTTCCCAATATATTATTTCTCAAACATATGTGTTATGAATTTGTTACTAATGAAGAATAATGTTTGGTTATGATCACAAATATATATCAACCAGCAATTAAGCAGCATATTATATATAATTGGCATGGCAAGTACCTGATTTTTTTTCACAAACCTAAAAAGTCAGCATGTGCTGTTTTAAGTTGACTTATTTGGTACTAAAATCAGGGGAAGTAACCACTTCAGGGTCCTTATCATTAGACCCTGTTTGCTTATGCTTTTACAATCTAAAATTTATAATTTCTTTCTTCATTTGCTGTATGAACTAAGTATTAACAAGAATAAATTATGAACACCAGGCATGGTGGTGCAAAAGCCAAGGAGGTACATCCCTCTGAACTGGAGTCCAGTTTATCCACATTGCAAGCTCCAGGCCAGACAGGGATATAATAATCAGACCCTGCCTCCTCATAAAAGAGAATAAAATGTGTTTAAACCCTAGGAAAAGGTAAATAAATTATCAATGAAAAATGGATGCCACAATTTTGGCTTATATTTCTGTAGCTCTGTACTTCACCATGTGGGCAACACAGAATATTGGCAGGGCCAGATAGGACAGTCAGAAGAAGACCCACTGTCTCTATAAACTTCCTCTTCCCTAAGATTGCTTATGGAATTTAGATGCTTTCTCTAACACTTTTGTTCAAATGTTCTTATGGTTGTATGTGGTGTGTTTTATGTTTATCATTATACTATTAAAAAACCTGACTTAGAGGTCTCTTTCCTTGTTTTTTGTTTTTTGGGGGGTTTTGTTTTGTTTTTTTGTTCTGTTTTTTCTTTCCTTTTTTTTTTTTTTTTTTTTTTTTTTTAGGTAAGCACAGAGTTAAATAACTATGGCTATGAATTTTTGCACTGAAGGTTGCTGAGCTAATGGTTACATTTCTTAAGATCAAGTTTAGAAGATGCATATAAAGTTATTGATCTTAACAGTCAGAGGCAACCAAAACTGAACTACCAAACACTAAAAGGATTTGACTTATCTCTCAAGCACGAATATCCAGTAAGAGCTGTTAAGAGAAACTGTCTGAAAACTTTACTATTAGGCTAATGAGTTGTTTTGACATTTGAATTTTAAAGAAAAGCATGCCTGAGATGTTTGAAAAGTGTTCATGGGTCTGCTGCACTCAGGACTGACTTCAGAATCCATCAGCTGCATTGTTAAAGTCTCATCCACTTGCTAACCTAAAACCATTTTGTAACCTGTTTCACAGGGAACAGAAACTGCCTTTGTGAGACTCGTTAGCTTCTTTACTATGTGATATTATACTAAGTATAGTCTGTGATGACCAGGTCATTCTGCTTTCTAGTACTTCTTTCCTTGACTCAACTTTCAACAAACAAAAATGTAACGAGTCCATTATGACAAGTTAGAAGGCTCAATGGGAGGTCCGCAGATGACAATTTTCTACATAGGCCATGCTTTCAATGTAGGGCCTTGAAAAAAAATAATTAAATTACCTAGTGGTAGTGGTCATTTAAATTACTTATATCAAGTAGATTGAAAAAAAAACTAATCAAACATACTTAAAAATATCTAATAGTGCAAGAAAATGGCATTGGCTCAGAGGCAAGAGGATTTAGTTCACAGAATGACAAAATACCATGATTTAAGGGAGAAATAGTTTAGAGTATGAAATAGTACTTCGATATTAAGAGTATTTCAATGTTATTGCTGATTGGTTATGGTTTCCTGTGTCTCCAAAGTTACCATATTCAGTGATGTTACAAAGAAATAAGAAACGTAGACCCAGAACCTGTTTTGTAATGATTAGTGTGATGTTAAAAGTAATTAATATAAAAACAATCACTGAAACTGAAGGTAAAATGCTAGAATGTTAGATTGTATTTAAAGCTTTCAACTACATATTAGCATATCTGCTAAGGACACCACAGAAGCACAAGTGGACAAGATTAGTGAAATTTAAAGATCAGACAAAGATCACCAACAGAGTCATGTAATATTCATCAGCATGTCACAGGACGCAGCTTGGAATCACCTGACCTATGTGAACAAATACCAGGATGCTTATTTGTCATCATTTACAAGAAAATGACAACTAAGACTCCAGGAAGATATCAACCAATACTGGAGAAGCGATTCTGGTTCACTATCAAAGTTTGAACAGACATATCCACCTCCAGGGAAGTTAAAATGCCATTTAAAACCATCATGTGAGAAAGGACAGTAGCACAACGAAGGCCAAAACTTTTGGAAAGTAAGGAGAGGGGTGAGATTTGTGGAAAACAATGAGATGTCATCCTAGTTTAAAACAGAAACAATCCTCCTTCAGAAAAGAAAATAAAAAACCCTCAAAAACCAAAACAAAGGTCATGACATGTAACACACAAAGCAAGTTCACAGTTCACAGGTACATCATAAAGATACATTATAACCGTACATGACAGTAACTCTTGGTAGAAGCAGTTACTTGAAGCTTACAATGTGTCTTTAAGCTTGGAAATACAACAGGTTTTGTAACTGGTAAAACTAACTGATACAGAATTCTTGACTATTGAAAGGGATTTCTCAGAAATCTCCAGAAGGTTAGACTTTTCACACAGCACTTGAGGGCTTCCAGCCAGAGACTTAGCGTGGCCCTTTCAGCAAAACAAAGGCCCTGGCTGAGCTGAGGATGGGATGGTTTTTGGACCACTGCTGCGAGCTCTTCTCATTACCACATCCTTTCTTTGCACCTGGATCAAAGCATTCTCAGAATGAACTCTGTAGTTCTGCCGAATACATGTCTCAAACAAAAACAAGTAAGGTATATATTTAAAACAAGAAGGAAACTGAAACCAGCTACAGGGGCAGTGCCAGGAGGTGCGGTAGTTGTGTCTAGGAGTGTATAGGGTGCATAGGAGATCTCAGAGAGAATGATATTTCATTTGGGTTGTAGCATGGATCTCAGAAGCACTGATGAATTAATTCCAGCAGTGATTTTAATATAACCTGAGAAAAAAACAAAACCTTGGGTGTGTCCATAAGGATAATCTGCAAGGTAATTAATGAAACTAATCAACAACTGAAAGCATTTGGTCCATCCTGCTTTTTCTTTCCCAGCCTCCAAGAAAAGGGGTCTACTGTGATTCCCAAGATTAAGTGATGGGCAACTCTAAGCACTATTATCTTACTTATTTGTTTTCCAGAAAATACACAATCTGAGACAAATCTCATTTGTTGGCATGGGTGAACATCCATGGCCTCAAAGTGTGAAAATCCTATGCCTAGGATCTGTTTCAGGCACTTAATAATATTTTCTATTTTAAATGTATTCTTCTTTCATACAATACATCCTGACCAGTTTCCCCTCCTTCCACTCTTCCCAGACCCCAACCCCAACCAACCTCCCCTCTTCCCTTGATCCACTGATCCTCCATTTCCCTTCAGAAAAGAGCAGGCCTCCCATGGGTATCAACCTAATTCTGCATAAAATGATGTAATAAAACTAGGCCCAAATCCTCATGTCAAGGCTGGATTAGATGACCCAGTAGAGAAAGGATCCCAAAAGGAGGTTAAAAAGTCAGAGACACCCCCATTCCCCCTGTTAGGGGTCCCACAAAAATCCCAGCCTACGTCACCACAGCACGTATGCAGAGGATCTAGCACCCACCCATACAGGCCCTGTGGTAGCCACTTCAGTCTCTGTGAGCCCCTCTGGGCCTGGCTTAGATGATTCTGTGTGCCTTGTCATCTTAGACCAGACACTTAATATTTAAAGAATGAGAATTTATATGGAATATATAACCACATTCTAATAAGCCGCATCACTGAAGTATAGAGCATGTTAATATTGTTGGGGTAGGTGGAATTAGGTAGTCTAGACCAATTTTCTTTTTCTAAACAATATTCCCTCCAAATACTCTTGCTGTAAAAGCATAGGAAGCAATCTTATCTAATTCGGTCAGGGTCACAAGTTAGTTGAAGGTGTGACAATTAGACTCAGACTAAACTGAGATCACAACAAACTTCAGGAGTATTTGTTTATTTTACTTCTAACCATAAATATTTTCACTTTGTATTTTCCATATTAAGTGGGAATACTCAGAGATGATTGTGGAATATTTCCAATATTTATCTTTTTTACATGCTTTGGGCATGTTTACTATTTCTTAAAAATAAAACAAGCCGAGAAGCTAACTAGCTCCACTTATTTTTCATGGCATAACTATAATCAAAGAAAAATGTATCTGCTTTATATTCAGACAAGTTTTCAATTTATAATAAATATTCTTTAAAATTATTTTTGCAGAACATTATTATAGTTTGCTTTGCTCTCTTTCATCTTTTTCAGAAAAAAAAAAAAAAAGGAAGGGCTGCTTTTAAAAAACCATGTCTTTGCTTCCCTTTGTAAATCAAGTGCATATTTAAAGAAGATTATATGTTACACATGTTGTATAGAGGTACAAGAAGATACAAACATCTTTACAGATAATCATGTCTGCATTTATTAAATATTAATGTTATCTTAAGACACTACATTTATTGGCGTCCAAATAAAAACAATGCATTCAAATACTAAATATGATTTGAATCATGTGCAGAAAATTATACTTCCTCAAGATTAGAAAAATTAATTTGCCTTTATTGTTTATTATTATATAGATATTGATAAAAACTCACTGTTAACAGCTTTTACCTAATTTTTCGGAGGTATATGTTTTGAAACAAATACTAACTAAGTACTTTTAACAACATCTCAAGAGCTTCAAGCATCACATAACTGCATGTTTCTCTAGGTATTTTATAGCCTGTAGTAAGCTCACCGCCAACCAATATTCTTAATGGACAATGAAATCAGGAGTTGATGTCTGTCATTCCCTGTTGAATGCCATTTATAATATGCTTCTACTTATTATCTGTCCAAAGTGTACCTCTTAATTTTATAATTATACCTTCAAGTCTTAAGAACATGAAATACTAGCTATTCATTTCCCATAAATACCTAGGACGTTGCCAATCTAATTACACCGGCATTGAGAAATTGCCTTAGAGTCACTGGAGCTTAGCCAAGATCCTACATAATTCTGATCTTGGAGCCACCCTGAGAGACACTTTTGTTTTGTTTCCAAGATTATAGGTATTTCTACTTTAACCAAAAATATTTTCTGTTTTTAACCTTAAGCCTTCTAGCATATTTTCTTTTTACATGCAAATTAAAACCTTCATTCCCCTCTGTGTCGTATATACATTTTTAAACCACCAAAGTACTCACCTTTCTAAATTTTCTTTTACTCTCAAATATACACCAGCCATAATCAGCTTCAGAATCATCAAACCGAACTAATGTAATGGAAATAGAAACTCTGTATGTAGAATATTTAATAGCAGGCTTAAATCAGTTTTGCAGATGAGGCACTAAATAAACCAGTGGCAACTAAGTTAATGAATATGGCTATGTTGGTGCACACGAATTAGCTGTCAGACTTGAAAATATACAAGTTCATAGAAAATCAAGAGAATTGGGAGAAATCAGTCTTGAAGACTGAGCTGGTTTCCTAGAGCAGCTGTAACCAATTATCGGGAGTTTGATATGTAAAGTAGCATAAATATGTCCTGCCCAAGACTGGAGGCCAAATGTCCACACTCACGCTGTTGGCAGATCCTGACTATTTCTGGACAGGGATAGGCCTCTCCATTCCTAGCTTCTCTACCAATCTCTGGTGGCTTCTCACAATGATGAAAACGATTGACAGTCATATCATAATTCCTACCTCTTTCTCCTTTTCTTATTTTTCTCTTCCTCTCTTCCATTCTTTCATCCTTCTACTCTTCTATCTTCCCACCCTTTCTCCCTCCCTCCCTCTCTCTCCCTTCCTTCCTGTTTTCTTTCATTCCTTCTTTACTTCTTTCTTTTCTTCTTTCAAAATGACACTAGTCATTAGTGTAAGGTCCATTATAAATCCAGGATTATATTAACTTGAGATCTCTCACTTCATGTCACCAATAAATTCTCCAATTTTAAATAAAACCACAATCATGGGCACCGAAGCCAAAGAGTCATACTTACCTGTTAGTGGAACACAGCTGAACCTCTCTAAAGACATCTTAAAGTTTAGCATTATCTACCAAAGTCTACATTATACTTCTGTTTTGCACATGACAGCAGTAAAAATAAGGACACTGAGATGCCATCAAAAGCATAACAAATATGTAGACTTAAAATGTAACTCTACCTAAAATTCTTAGATTTCTCTTTTGCATTAAGCATAGAAACTAAAAGGAAAGCACAGAAAAAGAAGCACTAAAAAGAAGCAGGCCACCATTGTAAGGAAATAGAGATAAATACATTGCTAGTTTTCTCTACCGCAAGTTGATTACAGGGTTGCATAGCCACCCTCCCATGGCAGCATTGCCCTACTCTTTGTTTTCAGAGGTGCTGCCATTATTCTCAGGATTTTTTGGTCATATATTTATTAGTATGTTTCATAAACACTTTCAAGTGTTTTCTACCATTGTCTATTTTCTCAATTTTTAGCTTTATGTTAATGCAAACAATATATGGCTGTATATATAAACATATGTGTTTGGTAAATATTACATTTTAAAAGGTTTTGCAAAGTACAAAATATTTTAATCTGTCTGTTATATATACTAAGTTTAAAATACTCCACTCTCAAAAAAGTCTAATTATAGAGATACATGGCATAAAGCTACAAAGGCATGGTTGACCCTATTACATTTAAAAATTTGTAAGATAAAGGTTGGTGAGTATAAAAGATTTTCAACTAATGATTTGCTTTCTCCATAGAAATCTTAGTTTATAAAATTAGTAGAAAGGGAGACTGCAGGGATTAATCAATGAGTTCTTTGAAGCTTTTGAAGCTTGTTATAGTATCCTTACAGCAATATGAGTAGTTAGTGATGCAATCCTATTGTAGATTGCTTCACTAGCGAGGCCCATACCCAGAGTTCTGAGAAAAAAATACTAGTGTAAGGAAATCTCCATATAATTGGTCTTGTGATAACAGTTTGCATATATAGGCATAGACCATGTTTTGAGAAATATAGTTTCTGTGCAAAGATCAATCTTTGTAATAAAATATATTAAAATCATCTGTGTACTTTCAAAACATTTTTAATATCCTGGATGAGATTAATTTACGAAACTTCAATAGCCCTGACTAACAGATTACAAAGAACTGTATATAAGGATAAGCTATCATTTCATCTTTAAGGTTCATAAAATGTATTTAAATATATTGAATATTAACTTTTATGTCATCGATATCTGCACAGAATCAGAGTTCAGGAAGGAATGCAGCAAAGTCAGGCATATGTTGTTTCATTTTGCAGCAAAATTATCCTAAGCTTGGAACTTGCTTCCCATTGTTCAAGTGTAGCTAATTGCCATAGTTTTATTTTACAGTGTTGTCCTACTCATGCAAAGAGAAACAAAAGGAAATCAGAGAAAAGCATTGCTTTGACAAATGTTAATATCTCATACAAATGTGGGCCTTTTAATAATATTAAAGGAATATCCATTGAGCACAGAGACTGCACAAATGTGTGTGTGTGCTATGTAGGTGCACACTGTACCATCTTAATTCTGTGATCGATGGCTAGTTTCAAGTTATTGTGATCACCTCATCTCTGAGTGTGTAATTCTGTGATCGATGGCTAGTTTTAAGTTATTGTGATCACCTCATCTCTGAGTGTGAGGCATTATTCCTCTTCATCGTTCTCGTGGCTTACTCTATTTCTTCTTCTATTCATGCTACTAAACCTGGGTAAAAAACAGTAATAGTGAATTTGAGCAGTTCCATTCCTTTGCTCTGGCACACAATAAAAGAGCAGAGGCCTGGATATTATTGTTGTTATTATTATTATTATTTTGTATTCTTAACAATTTAAAACATGTGTACAATAAAGTTTTTTCGTTTTCATCCCCCACTACACCCTCTCCTCCTCGTCTCCCTCCTCTGCAGAATTCCTGTTCTACTTTCATGTTTGTTTGATTTGGTTTTAATTTTTGTTTATTCTTCTCTCATATATTATATAAAGACTGCAGTCTCCCCACCCAGTTCCTCCCCCTCCCTCACCTATCCTTTACCAGGATCCACTCCTCCAACATTTCCCTTCAGAAAAGGGCAGGCTTCCTAGGGAATTAACCAAATATAATGTGTCAAGCTGCAATAAAACTAGACACCTGCCCTCGCATTAAGGGTGCTCAAGAAAAACCAGTAGAAGGAAAAGCGTCACAAAAATAGGCAAAAGAGTCAGATCCAGCCCATGTCCCGCATTTAGGAGTTCCACAAAAAACAAAAACTATATATATATACTATATATGCAAGGGGCTTAGGACAGACCCATGCAGGCTCCCTAGTTGTTGGTTCAATATCTGTGAGCCCATGCGAACTTAGATTATTTGATTCTATCACTTTTCCTGTGATGTCCTTGACCCTTCTGTCTCCTACAGTCATTCCTCTCCTTCTTCCACAGGATTTCCCTAGTGCTTGGCTGTGAGTCTTTGCACCTGTTTCCATCAGTTGCTGGATGAAGTCTCTCAGATGACAATTGGGCTCGGTTTAGTAGTCATGGCAGGGTGCTCAAGCTGGACCAGTCACCTTTACTTCAGCACATCTTATAGGCAGGACAAATTTTAGGTTGAAGACTTTGTGACTGGGTTGGCATCTCCAACAAACTGGAAACACTGGAAACACTTGGGATTGTCCTGTTAAGGCTTCTTATATCCCCTTTTAGGAGCGTTAACTAGTCCCATCCTTTTATATTTCTGAGAGTTTCCATTGCACCAGGTTTCTAGCTAGTCCCTGGGATGCCCCCCCAACCCCGCGCCAATTCCAATTGTCTCTCTCAGTACTCTCTTCCTCCATCATTTTCACACCTGATCTCTCCTGTTCCTGTCTCCATGTGCCCTGAGTACATCTGCAATATTCATTCTCTTTCTCTGTTCCATGGAGATTCTTGCATTCTCCCTTAAGCCCTCCTTTCTTACTTAGCCTATATAAGTCTGTAGATTACAGTATGGCTATCCTTACTTTACAACTAATATCCACTTATAAGTGAATATTCATGTTTGCATTATTTATCAGCATCATCATCAACAACAACAACATTTCCATTCATTTTCCTGCTAATTTCATGATGTTATTGTTTTTAGCTGCTGAATAATACTACATTTAATAAATATACCACGTTTTCTTATCCATTCTTTGCTTGAGGGATATCTAAGGTTTTCTACTTTGTAGCTATTACAAATAAAGCTGCTATGAACATAATTGAGCAAGTGTTTGTCATTCAGCATCCTTCAGGTGGCCTGGGTCTCATGTGCAGCAGGCTGGTCCAGGAGCCCAAAGGGCCCAAAGGACCATTTCTCATTTAAGGGATGCTAGAGTGCATTAGGGTGAGGCTGGCCATCTGGGCACTAAGCCAGGTTCCTGGACTCACCAATGGAGGTGGCAAGTGAATTTTCGACGGATCGTTACAGCCTTAGAATGAGATTGCATGTCTCAGAAGGCAGTGGAGACTCAGAAGTTTCACAAGCCGATGATGATACAAGTATTATTGCTCCTTGTTTGAGCTGCTGTGCTAAGCACAACAGAAGAATCAGGTAGCTGTTCAAAACCCACTGGCAGGCAGGTCGGGTGAACACAGGCCAGGAGGTGCTTCACTGCGGGTCAGAACTGAGCTATGCGCAGTGGTGGAGCAGGCCTCAGCAGTGGCAAAGGGAGTTCCACCATTGCTGTGTGACCACTACCAAGCGTCCAGTGGTTGTCCCTTACCCCCTACAGCTACCCCCCCCCCAATAAATGGAGTCTCGGATGTTCATGGTAGAGGAATGATAAACAAGGTAGTGAGCCCCTGAGATCTCCAGCCAGCCTTTATTTATAAACCTTGGACAGTGAGGAGGGGTTTTGAGGGTGAATTTGTGGATTCCCTAGGTCTGAGGATGCCAGGATACTTAATCTACATACATGATTCATGGTAGTCCTATCACAAGAAGGAGAAAAACAGTACTTAATTTCCTATGTGTGAGGGGAGGACTTCTAGGTACAATTAAAGACCATTTTCTGTAGGCTAGGATCTCCTCAGCAGAGACTGGGGTACTTCCTGGAATTCCCTGAGCTTGCTGAACTAGTTCCTTATTGAGAAAGGATTGAGATTGTAATTTTCCTTGAGGACTATGTGACATCCTTACAAGATCAGGAGTTACCAAATCAGGTGGAGTAGGAACATCCCCCCTGCTGAGAAATGGGAGTTTGCCTTCATAGACCAAGCAGGAAACAGCTATCTGGAGAAGTCTAACTTCAACCTTGTCCGGCAGAGTTTCCATAAGTGAGCTTTTGGTAGTATGGCAGGTCCTTTGGCAATATGTCTAGGAGTGGAATAGGTGGGTCTTTATTTGGTTCAATACCTAATTTTCTGAAAAACAGTCATATTCATTTCTAAAGTGACTGTACGAGGTTGCGCTCCCATCAGCAATGGAAGAATGTTCCCCTGGCTTCACATTGTCACCACCATTTTCTGCTTTGTTCCAGAGGTCATTGCATAGAAAGCTGCTCCGTGTCCCTTTGTTTGTAGGCTCTCTGTTGTTTCTGTTGGTGTTGAGATACAGTGTTAATCCATGGTGGTCTGAAAAAATATATGTGGTTATTTCAATTTTCTTGTCTTTGAAATTTGCTTTATGACTGAGTTTGGGGTCAATTTTGGTGAAAGTTATGTTAGGTAATGAGAAGAGGGCATATTCTTTGTATTTAGGTGAAATATTCTGCCACTAAATCTCTCTTTAATATTTGTCCTCATATCTGTCCATTTGTGAGTAGGGCATTGAAGTCTCCTACCATTAATGCATGGTGTTTGATGTGGATTTAAAGCTTTAGTTTTTGTTTTGTTTTGTTTTGTTTCTGTTTTTTGTTTTTTAACAAACCTAGGTGCCCTTGGGTTTGGGGCATTAATGCTCAAAGTCAAGATGTCATCTTAGTGGAGTTTTCCTTTGATGAGTGAAGTGTTTTTCCTTATCTCCTTTGATTAATTATAATTGGAAGTTTATTTTGTTAGGTACTAGAATGGTTACATCAGCTTTCTTTTTGGGTATATTTACTTAGAAAAGTTTTTGCAAACTTTTGAGTTAGTGTTTTATATTTGCTATTGAGGTTTGTTTACTATCTATGGCAGAAGGATAGATCCTGTTTTTGCATACATTCTGTTAGTCTGTGTCATTTTATTGGGGAATTAAGTCCACTAATATAAAGAGATATGATTGACCAATGATTATTAATTCCTGCTATTTTGTTGTTGTTGTTGACTCTGTCTGTGTGTGTGTGTGTGTGCGTGTTATATGTGTGCACATGAACAAGTTTGTATGAGTACAAACATGCTCTTTCCTTCTTTTGGTTTTGATGCTGTAAGATTATTTCCTATGTTCTGATGGGTGTAGTTTGATTTCTTGGGATGGGGTTTTCTTTCTAGTATTTTCTTTATGGCTAAATTTGTTGGTAAATACTGTTTAAATTAGACTTTTCATGGAATATCTTGTTTTCTCCATCCATAGTGACTGGAAGTTTTGCTGGGTATAGTACTCTGGGCTGGCACCTGTGGTGTCTAAGGGTTTAGTAGACATCTGTCCAAGCCTTTTTGGAGTTTAGATACTCTGTTGAGCAGTCAGGTATAATTCTATTTAGGACTGCCTCTGTATGTTACTTACCCTTCCCCCTTCCATCTTTTAATATTCTTTCTTTGTTCTATAGGTTTAGTGTTTTCATTATTATGTGTTAGGGGGCTGTTTTTTCTGGTCCAATCTATTTGGAATTCTGTAAACTTCTTGTATTTCTATAGGCATGCTCTTAAGGTTAGGAAACTTATTTTGTTAGAAATATTTTCTGGACCTTGGAGCTTGGATTCTTTTCCTTTTTTTATTTCTATTATTTTTAGGCTTATTCCTTTAATAGTGTTTCACATTTCTTGGATGTTTTATATCAATAACTTTTTAGATTTAATATTTTCTTTAACATATATATATATCAGGTGTGTTTATCTTATCTTTTAAGCCTGTGGTCCTCTCTTCCATCTCTTGTATTCTCTAATTGATTCTTGTGTCTATAGTGGTTTCTGTTCACTATTCTAGCATTTCCATCTCCAGAGTTTCCTGAGTATGTAATTTCTCACTTCTTCTATTTCAATTTTCAGGTCTTGAAAAGTTTTATTCATTTCATTTCCCTGTTTACTTTGTCCTGGCTTTTAAAAAAATGACTTATTCATTTCATCTGACTATTTGTTTACATTTTCCAGGATATCTTTAAGGGTTCATTTAACCTTTAAGGGTCTCTAAAATCTTTATATACTTTTATATATAAAGTCATTTACTTATGTGCTAGAATATCCACTGCTTGCTGTAATAGGAAAGCTGAGGTCTTGTGATGCCAATTGCCCTGGCTATTGTGGATTGTGTTTTAATGTTGGCTTCTAGGCCTCTGGGTTTGGAGTGATTATAGGTTTAGGTGCTGGATTCTGGATTTATCCTTGTTGAATGTATATTTTTTGCCTTGGTTTTTGTTCCCTTTCTGATCTTGTGTCCTGAAGAGCCCTTGGTGCTGATAACCAACTGGTGAGTCTTAGGGCCCAGTAGGGTGATTTGGTTTGTGTTTTGGTGGCCTGTGTGACCTCTGGGATTTGGGGTACCAGCATTGCCTCTGAGTTTCTTGGAGCTGTCATGGCCTCAGGGATTCAATGTATCCATTTGGCCTCAAGTAGAGCTTTTGGCTGCTGCCAGAGTTGTGTGTCTGGGTATGGACACTAGAGGAGGGGGTGCTATTGGGAAGCTGGGGTGGCTCTGAGGGTGAGTTGGATGTCTGTGGGCAGACTTACTTGAGCTTCTGGATACTGGCAAGGCACAAATCTTTTAACATTAAGAAACCATTCTTTTACCCGCTATTGCTGAAATAGCTTTTCCTTAAAAGAAGGACTGGAATGATTAAGAATCAAAGAGCTTTATGTCAAAATGCAGTAATAGATGTTTACATTTGAAAAGTAATGTACAAGGCATCACTGAAACGGAACAGCTCTTCTTAGACATAGTCAGACAAAGCAGTATTAAACTGAAAAAAAAAAAAAAAAGAAAAAAGAAAAGAAACATTAGAGTACTCAAAACTTAAATGGGCCAAAAAGCCAGTCATGAAATGACATTAACAAACTGAATAAGACAGGGTGAGAAGAGCTTAATACTGAGGAAACTTCACAACACAATTATTGTAAAATCACCACCTGGGCTTACAAAGATAGGACAACTGATCATCATTTTAGATACATTTAAATACAATCTATCTGTTAATATTATGTCTTATTGTTTGTTATCTATAATGGAACCTTGGCAGACAAATCAATAAATATAAATTAATAAATGAGAAATTAGACCATTTAAAAAGACCTGTGCAGATGTTATCTTTGGATATGAGAAAATAAGGCTCCATTATTGAATACAAATTAGATGAACACAGGGCAGAGAAAGCTCCTCACCTCGCAGCTTATAGAGCCTAGTTATCTTCTGAAGTTGGTAAAAGGATTTGCCATTTATTCTGGCTGGATACAGCATTTGCCTCTTCTGAGGCTGAGTTAATATTCTGACATTAAGGAGAAGATGCTTCCTTAACATAGATAAATTTTGTTTTCAGAAAGTGAATCAAAGCAGCAAGTTCAAACACACTAGACATGCATCAGTTCCAAACAGAGAGAAAGGGTGAAGTAAAAAAGGCAGAGGAACCAGTCAGCTTTGCATTTTACAAAGTTCTTCAGAGTTTCTCCTTCACAAAAGGCTAGATAAATCTGTAATAAATTAGAACCACTCTTCCCAATATTCAATTTGTCTCCTAAATTGCATTTCACCTTGAACAAAGCTTGAGTGTATTTTCCAATATTGTAATAATGACAAAAAACACATCAATTCTAAGGACTCCTGTAGCTTACCTCTCAAAATGTAAAGTGTTAGAATCAGATCTATTCATTTGCTTTAACAGTTTCTGAAAAACTAATCCAAGAAATTGTGTCTGCAGTTTGACCTAAGATATGTACCTCGATGGGAGACTCAGACACTATTAGTGGAATCTGCTTCTCACTCATGTTTGCCTACAATCTACATGTAGTTAATTATCTACATGAAATGTTTTCCTTAAAGCAAAGAACCTGAAGCTAAGTCTATTGTTCTTTTTTAACTCCAATTTACAGCTAATTATTAAACATGGTTTTCAAAGAGCATTTTTTATTTGATCTAAACATTCAAGTAGTAAGTTTTAAATTTTGTTTCTTAAATGTTCACTGTGCTGTCTGCATGACTTGTCATGTAATGGTCTTTTAACTATTTTGATCTCTGATCAGTGTGCATTAAATGTCTGCCAAGGTACAAGGTAACCTGAAATTTCAACGTGAATAACAGGTGGTACATTACCTCAAAGGGTTGGCGTAGTAGAGAAGACAGCAAATATGAACAAATGATAACACTAGGACAGATCCAACGTGCCTAATGCAGGAAAACGTGGAATGCAGATCTTAGAACACTGATTAGTCTCCTAAGTAGATAACTTGCTGTTTATCATACATTACAAAGTATCAAGAACATCCCACAATAATGTGTATTCTCAATGCCTCTGTGCTTTCATTGTTTTAGATTCCTCATGTACATACAAAGAAAAGTATTTATCTATCTGAGCTGGTTTATTTTATTTGCTAGAACACTGATTAATTTCATCTATATAGTCACAGATGAAATATTTATTATTAAAGACAAAATATTCATGAATATGTAGCTTCACTTTTGCTTCTACTGACTTAGCCTATTCCATTTCAGGGACAGATGTCTTGATTTTATCAATAGGAAGCTAGCCCAATGACAGTATCTTTGTCTTGATCCAACTTTAACAAGACACAAATGAAGGTCCTTTAAGACTTGGGAGATGGTTAAAGAAAATTACCTTTTTAGGTCCTTGAATCCTTAAAATGAGGAACTCATGATTCCTGCTAGTACAGCAGTGAGCAAACATATATGGAAAATAAATAGTAAAAAAAAAGCTGAAATAGTAACAGCAAAAAAAAATAATAAATCTAAGAAACTCTCATCCATGTCATGCTTGTCTAGAATGTTTAAAGGATACAGTGAAAGATGGTCCACAGTGGTACAGACTGGGACGTCATGCTGGCTTTAGTTCTAAAAGAAGTAAATTTTTATTCCATATTTATTCAACATGCAATTTATTGGTGCCAAATCTACAGCAGGAGTTACACAGGTACTAAATATCACAAATGTGTAAACATAACTATGGCATACGTACTTAATATTGTTTGGACAAATTTCATATTGCTTCTTAACCAGTATCAATTGACTGAAGATATATAAAAATATTTTATATTTAATTTCATTGTCTTTCATTATTTTTATATTTACTGAACTTTCTGTAAATACAATGGCAGTATTTTTAATGATTTTTTTGTTGTTTATATTCTAGTAAACACTTACATGTCTTTGTGCTCCTAGTATTGATAAAACTCAAGATATTAACAACTAATAAATGCAAATGTTTTCAAAATCCAGAACTTGGAAATATCAGAAACACATTACAACGTTAGAATCATCCAAATGATATGTGCTCTTAACGTACTCACTCACAGGCAAGACTGCTTCATTTTTTTTCAGTTTTGTGAACTTCACAGCGGACGAGTTAGGCTATCTTCCCCTTCAGTTTCACCCTTAGTTTTTCCAATCCTTTTCCCCCACCTTTAAAAGGGAGGGCATTTTACATTCCAACTGGGTCCTGATTTTTCTGCCCACTAATAGCTGATTGCATTTTTAGTCTTTATCTATATTTACTCCTTTACTATTGTATACCAAACAATCATAACACAGAATCTGATATAATTCAGAAAAATTACATGTCTCAATGAAAACAAAAAGATTCAATCTGAATGAATCGACACAGTCTGAGTTCAAATGGAAATTGCGATTGTTCGTAGAGCTGCAGAAAGATTCCTGGGATGTACTAGCCAAGAGAAAGCGGCTATTCAACAAAGGATGGATGCTTAGCCTGGGAATGTGGCCTAACAACAAAACAACACAACAAAAAAGACAAAACAAATGCCTCTTAAATTTTTCCATAAAGCATGAATGATAATTCAGACATATTTGCCTACTTAAATTATACTAACAGATCTTAATCTCATTTTCCCACAACATTGTCTCTCTCTCTTTCTCTACCTGATATCACATGCACACACACAAACACACACACACAAACACACACACAACTAATCACAACAGCACATTTGTTTGCAAAATTTCTCTTTATTAATTCACCTCAAAATTATCTTCAACCAAATGATTACATTAAAATTAAGAAAACAAAATTATCCCTAAGCTGTTCTTATCTGAACACTAACCTGGACACTTTTTACTGATGATTTCGTTATGCCATACCCTCTGTAACCCATTGTAGTACTTTGTCCTGCTAGAATAATAAAAATAAGCAGGGTATTGTTTTTGCCTTCTTTCATTACATTTTTTTGTACTTTACTTTCTTTTTTATCATTTTATTTTGTTTTCATTGTCTTGCTGTTTTAGTTATATATAATATTATAAACACAACAAATATCACTATGAATTTGAAAATTTGGAAACTGAGTTCATTTCAGGTGATGTACAGTGTACCCCTTTTTGAAAAGCAATATGACAATACCTCTGGAAATTAAAATGAGCTGCTGTATGATTCAATAGTGGGAGCCACATCACTGCTCCATTTGCTTCTAATGAAAATGCAGTGAGGATTTTAAAGACATACAAAAACACTTGTGTAAATTATATGACTGTTTAAAATAGCAAAATTTGGAAACAACACAAATATCTACTAAAGGACAAAATAGCAAATAAGGTGTGGTATAGACATACCTTAGGGTATAACTCAGTCTTCAAGGAAATGACTAGTGATGTACTCAGTTGTGCAGTGCATGCCGAGCTTGCACAATGCTCGGGGCTCAATACACAACATCATAGAAAATGGAAATAAATCCTCTTGCCTGTGCTGATGTACGTATACCTGGGAGGCATTATGCTAAGTGGAATTAGACAGTCTGTGAATGACAAATGCTATATAATTCTGTTCTTTCAGCACCAAAACTAATGAAACTCAGAGAACATGACAGGAGAATTCTGATTTTATGGAGACTGCAAAGCACAACTTTGACCAATAAATATACAACGTGCAAATGATAAATACATTCCAAAGTTCTTCTCTCTCATCCTTTCTCATGTAAATAACTTGAGGATAGACTACAGAGAAACAATACATTCCCACGCTGTGGAATTAGGACCATATTCACTTTGCCTGAGGTGATTTTCTGCCTTCGCTGTTCTTGAATCATACTCAAGGGACATTTATTTAGTTTTATGAAGTGACTTTTAAATGAAATTCTTGAATAGTTGTATAATATGCAGCATTATTATTATGTGCATAATTCAGGTCCTGAAATTATCCACACTGATGCCTATGAGGAAATATATAAAATTTCACAGTTTGAAATTATGGCCATTGATAATAATGAAGAATTAGGTCTACTGAGTTTTATGTAGATGATGAAAAATTATTTAGAAAAAATTTATCACTATTGTTGCACTGCCGAAGCATCCACCTTTGGAATTTTATGTACTTTGCAGGAATAGCATCATGGATAAAGAACTACCTGATTCACTTCTCTAAACTGCTACATTGGTTCTGATATGTCGTCTAGAATAGATGTATAGTTTCTGCCAAATAGGCTACATAATATAGACCAATAAACTGTCCAACTGTAATACTGATTTATCAACATACAATACACAATACATAAAGTAAAAGAAGTAAAAGTTAAATAAAATCTTAAATTTTCACTACCAATTAAAATATTTGAATATCATTATAAAATATTTGAGACTAGTAGATTTAATAATCTACTTTTTATTCTATAAATTTACACCCTCACTTATATGCTTCCCTTATTTATCTCATATTTTGATTAATATAAGTAAAAAATATTTTCTCAGGAGCCCTCACATATAATTTTTAATTTTATATTTTAGATTTATCTTCAACTTATTAGTCTTATCTAGTGCAATTGTATCTGTTACTTGTATTTTAAATATTCTTTCCATGTTATGTGTGTAATGACACGTGTTTATCTACTTTGAACACATTTTCTTTCATTTAAGACTCTTCTTTTAGAAATAAGATTAATTTTGCATACAGTCCACTTCCTAAACATTTGAAAAATATGTTTTTTTACTAAAACTGTGAAGTTATTTGTGTGTATCATGTGTGTGTGTGTGTGTGTGTGTGTGTGTGTGTGTCTGTGTGTGTGTCTGTTAGCTAGACACATGTGGAGGTCAGAGGACAAACCTGTAGTTGATTTCTTTGCTTCCACCATGTGACTCAGGATTCAAAGTCAGGTTGTCACAACTAGTAGCAAGTACCTATATTCCTTTAAAATTTTTTTTATTTAATTAATTTATTCAGATTATATCTAAATTGTTACCCCCTCACTTGTTTTATCCCATTCCTGCCTCCCTCCCTCTTTCACCCTATTCCCCGCCCATAGGTCTGTGACAGAGGGGGCTTCTTCCACACCATATGGTCACAGCCTATCAAGCCCCATCCTGGTAGCCTGCTTGTCCTTTCTCTGAATGCCACTGGGCCTCCCCACCAAGGGGATGTTGTCAAATATGAGGCACCAGAGTTCATGTCAGGATCAGTTCCCACTCTCCACACAACTGTGGAGAATTTCCTGTCCATTGGCTATATCTGGATAGGGGTTCAATGTTTATTGCATGCCTTGTCCTTGGTTTGTACATTAATTTGAGTGGACCACCCTAGGTCCAGATCCGCCCATCATGATGTTCTTCTTGTAGCTTTCAAGGGCCTTCTGGATCCTTCTGTTTCACCATTCTCCCATACTTCTCTCACCTAGCGCCCCAATAGGAAGTGCCCACATCTATCCCAATCTCCTGGTAAGTGGAGACTACATTGGACATCTCTTTTGGGCTAGTGTCCATTATAAGTGAGTATATACCATGTGTGTCTTTCTGGGTTTGGGTTAACTCACTCAAGATGATCATTTCTAGTTCTATCCAATTACTCACAAATTTCAGGATCTCCTTGTTTTTAATAGCTGAGTAGTATTTCA
Source organism: Acomys russatus (assembly GCF_903995435.1). Taxonomy (NCBI): domain Eukaryota; kingdom Metazoa; phylum Chordata; class Mammalia; order Rodentia; family Muridae; genus Acomys; species Acomys russatus. The sequence continues at coordinate 22,190,148 of NC_067146.1, read as the reverse complement.
TAGTGTAAATGTACCACAGTTTCTTTATCTGTTCTTCAACTGAGGGACATCTAGCTTGTTTCCAGGTTCTGGCTATTATGAATAAGGCTGCTATGAACATGGTTGATCATATGTCCTTGTTGTGTGGTGGAGCATCTTCTGGGTATATTCCAAGGAGTGGAATAGCTGGGTCTTGAGGAAGCCCTATTCCCAGCTTTCTGAGAAAGCACCAGATAGATTTCCAAAGTGGCTGTACCAGTTTGCAATCCTACCAGCAATGAAGGAGTGTTCCCCTTTCTCCACATTCTTGCTAGCATGTGCTGTCACTTGACATTTTGATCTTAGCCATTCTGATGGGTGTAAGAAGGAACCTCAGAGTTGTTTTTATTTGCATTTCTCTGATGATTAAGGACATTGAGCATTTCTTTCAATGTTTCTCAGCCATCCCATATTCCTCTGTTGAGAATTCTCTGTTTAATTCTGAGCCCTATTTCTTAATTGGGTCATTTGGTTTGGTGGTGTTTAATTTCTTGAGCTCTTTGTATAGTTTGGATATTAGACCTTTGTCAGATGTAGGATTGGTGAAAATATTTTCCCAGCCTATAAGGCTGTTGCTTTGTTCTGTTGACAATGTCTTCTGGCTTACAGAAGCTTCTCAGCCTCATGAGGTTCCATTTATTAATTGTTAACCTTAAGCCTGGGCTGTTGAGGTTCTGTTCAGGAAGTTGTATCTTGTGTCAATGAATTCTACGCTCTTCCCTACTTTTTCTCCTAACAGATTTAGTGTCTCTGGTTTTATGTTGAGGTATTTAATCCACTTGAATTTGAGTTTTGTGCATGGTGACAAATACGAGCTTACTTGCGTTTTTCTATATGTAGACATCCAGTTAGACCAGTACCATTTGTTCAAAATGCTATCTTTTGTTTCTATTGAATATATTTGGCCTCTTTGTCAAAAATCAAGTGTCCATATGTGGGTGGATTTATTTCTGGGTCTTTGATTTGATTCCATTGGTCAACCAGCCTATTTCCATGCCAGACCCATGCTGTTTTAATTACTGTTGCTTTATAGTACAGCTTGAGATCAGGTATGGAGATCCCTCCAAAAAATCTTTTATAGTACAAGATTGTTTTACCAATTCTGTTTTATTTTGTTTTTTCATCTGAAGTTGAGGGTTGATCTTTCAACGTCTTTAAAACTTGTGTAGGTATTTTGATAGGGATTGCATTGAATCTGTAAATTGCTTTTGATAAGATCATCATTTTTACTATGTTAATTCTCTTGATCCTTGAACAAGGGAGGTCTTTCCATTTTCTGATTTCTTCGTCAATCTCCTTCTTCAGAGATTTGAAGTTTTTTTCAAACAAGCCTTTTACTTGCTTGATTAGAGTTACTCCTAGATACTTTCTGTTGCTTGTGGCTATTGTGTAGGGTGTAGTTTCCCCAATTTTTTCCTCTACATGATTATCATTTGTACACAGGAAGGCTACTGTCTTTTCAAGTTAATTTGTATCCAGCCATTTTGCTAAAGGTGTTTATCAGCTGTAGGAGTTTTCTGGTGGAATTTTTGGGGTCACTTATGTACACTATCATATCATCTGCAAATAGGGTTAATTTTACTTCCTCCTTTCCCTTTTGGATCCCCTTAATCTCCTTTTGTTGTCTTATTGCTGTGTCTAGAACTTCAAGAACTATATTGAAGACATGGAGAAAGTGGACAGCTTTGCCTGGTCCCCAATTTTAGAGGAATCCCTTTGAGTATCTCTCCATTTAATGTGCTATTGGCTATTAGCTTTTGTATATAGCCTTTATAATGTTTAGGCATTTTCTTGGTTGCTTTAAGTTCTACTATTGTATCTTCTAGTCCAGAGATTTGTTCCTCCATCTCTTGAATTCTGTTAGAAAAGCTTATCTCTGTATCTCTTCCTTTCTTCTCTAAGTTCTCTAGTTAGCATCTTTCTTCTGTGTTTTATCATTGTTTCCATTTTCATCTTCAGATCTGGAAATATTTTATTGATTTCCTTCCTCTGGTTGTTTGTATTTTCGTGAATTTCTTCTAGTGCCTCTGTATAGGCCTCTTTAATGATTTCAGTCTGCTTGGCTGCATCTTCCTGCATTTACTTGCAAATTTTATTCATTTCCTCTATATCATCTCCATTACTAAGGATTTGAGGTAATTTTCTTGAGCTTCATTTGTGTTTGTATTCTCAGGGTTGGAGTCTTTGGGATAGCTGAGGTCTGGAGATGCCATATTGTTTTGTTTTTTGTTATTGTGTTTTTACGCGGGCATTTAGTCATCTGGCTGTCTCTGATATTGACAGATAGCTTTCAGTGTCCTTTCTGGTTGTTGAGAGAGAGCTGTTTGTTGTTGAGTGTCTATAGGTCCAGGTCCCTTGCTAGTGGATCTGGGAATTCTTCCCTGTGCTCTGTACTGTGTGGACTTCTCTCACCTAGGTCTCTCTAGGTCTTTTGGTCTGTAGCTCCCAGTTGGGTCCCTAGTCTCCATCCTGTAGATCATATACAGTGCATGTTTATTGCTGCCATCTTGGAATCTCCCTGCAAGTACATTTATCTGCTGAGCCATTTCACTATCCCAGGTAATTTGAACCTTAATTGTAGTATTATATTTAATTTGATCATTCTTTTAAAAACAATTTGACAATATTTTGTGGGTTTTTTTTTTGTGTGTCTTGATTTTATCTTTTAAAGCATTTAAAATAAATCAGTGTTTTCCTTAAATCATATCTTGCCTATAATTTTTTGCGTTCTGAAGAAATTTCTTTCAATTACACAATTTACTTACAACCTACAATGTTTTATTTATAATCACTCTAATACAAGTGAGAGGTCATGTAAAAAAGTTTAGAACTAAAATATTCTATTAAATATCAACTATTCTTTAAAAACCACATATTGTGTTGAAACTCAATTTGTACCTCTGTGAAGGGAAAGTAGCCGAGAGTGCAATAATAAGAAAAATTTGACAATGCCAGTTAGTATACTTAAGCCAAAATATCCATTAATTGAGTCTTATATTTCTCCAGAATGTGTGTTTTAATTACCCCACTAATTTGGTCTACTTATTGTTTCTAGGAATACTTCTATTCTGGATATTTTAATATGAATGAGATTATATAATATGTGGGTTTTGTGGTTGAGGTCTTTCTTTAGCAACATATTTTCTAGCTTGACTCATGGTTGTGGTGATGTCATAGTAAAAAAAAAAAAAAAAAAAAAAAAAAAGCCAAAGCAAAGTAAAGTGAGCCAAAGTGACATTTTCAGTTCTCTCTGTGCTGTCCATCTGTCTCTTTCTCTCTGACCAGGACTGTGCTTGTTATTTATTGAACAGCACATAAAAGCATGGTATAAGAAAAAGATGAAGAATAATTGTTTAAAGATTATATTTTTCCAGAGCTTTTCAAGGAAAGCAGTTACTTTGCTGATCATATTGACCCAGTATAGCATACAAAACCACAAACAGATGTTTTCAACCCATACCAACAAATTGCTTCCAACATTTAGGGTGGAAAAATCATTGCTTTCAATGTCTCCTCCTCTCAGCCCATTATTTTATATTTAACTACTCTCTCTCTCTCTCTCTCTCTCTTTCTCTCTCTCTCTCTCTCTCTCTCTCTCTCTCTCTCTCTCTCTCTCTCTCGCTCTCTCTCTCTCTCTCTCTCTCGGTCACTGATGTGGAAGTTTTATAATTTAGAATTAAAGCTATGCATTCTGATTACATGAGAGAGACACAGGCATAGTATGGTTGATTACACTGGTTTCTTATAGAAAGGTTTAATTTAAGCAGATTGAGTACTAGGGGATTTTTTGTTATTATTTTATTTTATTTTTTTCCTTTTTTATTATAATTTATTCAGAGTACATCTCATTGTTATATCCTTGCTTGTATCTTCCCATTCCCACCCTCCTTCTTTCTTCCACCCTATTCCCCACCCCTTAGACCTCTGACAGGGGCCCTTCCTACCATCTGACCACAGCCTATCCGATCTCATCCAGATAGCCTGCACCCTCTTCCTCTGTGTGCTCACTGGGCCTCCCTGCAAAAGGGAAGTGATTAAATATTGTACCAGAGTTCATATCAGAGGAGTACATAATTTTAAAAGGTCTCAAATCATATTATTAATTTGTTTCAAGGTCAGGGAAAAGTCTAATTTCAGAGAAAGGCATCCACACTCAAGTGGTATAAGCTAAATAATTCTTTGTGCACTTGTTACTAATTGTATATATTGTTTAGAGTTATATCTATTGAGATCTTTGACTCATGTGTCTATTTTGAGAAACTTACATTTTTATTTTTGGATTATGGGAGTTCTTTATATATGTAAGATAAAAGTAACCCCTTAAAATAGTTGAAAATATTTTCTCTGTTTTGAATAGTGTGTATTCATTTACTTCATATTATTTTTTGAGGGATGATATTTGTATGTTGGGGACAGATGCTTGGGGAAGTGGGTGCACATATGTACAAATGTGGATAAAGGTTATACAAGGACCTTCAGCACTGCTCATTCATTCTTTTTGTTGTGGTGGTTATCAAATACAGATGGCACTGAGTAGTCTAGATTAACTGTCAAATGATTGGCATGAAGGATTGATTTTATCTGTCTCTTCAAACAGGCATTTGAAGTATTGTGACACCACGCCTAGCTTTGGTGGGAAATTGATTTTAAAACGTAATTAAAATAAAATTACATCATTTCTGTTATCCCTCTCCTTCCTCCTATCCCTCTCATACCTTCCTCCTCTACCTCCCTCTAACCTGAAATTCATGATACCATCTTATTTAACCATTATTGTTTCATATTCATATAAATGAACTGACCCAACAGCAACCTGCTAAGTCAATCCAGTGTTGCCTGTATGTATATGTTTCTGCAGTTGACCAATTGCTGTTGGTTCTTCCCTTGGGAAGACTAATTCTCCTTAAGGCAGTTGTGAATTTTTTGTAGCTTATTATCTAGGGGTGAAGCCGGATGAGAGAGTTTTATATGCACTTTGAGATATTAACTAGCGTTGTAAATGTTTAGGTCTTATTAAAGTAGCCTTATCTTTGGGATTTCAGGAATTTAGTATCTCAGTTATATGTAGAAGGCACAACCTCACGGCTGGTTTCATTTCATTTTCCTTTGGTTATTATAATCTTGTATGATATCCCCTAAACCTTATGTGTGAAAATTGTGTTAACTAAGCCTGGACCCTCAGTGATCAGTTAGTTTTTGCATTTTATAGTTGTGGTTTACCATAATGATTTCCATCTGCCGTATAAAGAAGATTCTTTGATGAGGAGAGCACTTACTTGTTGGAGTAAGTGTATCTAGAATGCAGTTAAGAATTATATGGATTAAAAAGGTACATGACTTACTATATTTTTAAAACTATTCCTTATTTTTGAAATTTTAACTAATGTAGGCACTGGAGAGCCAATACAGACTTAATGTTTATGCAGCAATCACTTTACTCACCGAGCAATCTCCCGGGACCTCAGAATCTATTTTATTTGGAAACCTAAATTATCACTTTTGTCATGGTTCTCAAGATTTTGATGTCAGAGATGATAGTATTTTGGCATATTCAAAGTCATAATTTATCTTTATGTTTTAAAACATATTAATTTAGCCATAATTTAATGTTGATCCAATAGTGGTTGATTTTTTTGAATATAATATAAATAAGAGACCATCTACACTTTTTGTATCTGTTAAACTGCCCCAGTATTCTTATTTATTCTTCTTTGTGCTGTGGCTGAGAAGTTCTTCCAGGAGAAAGCTAAAGTGAATATGGGCTGATCTTTTCTGTTTCCCTTCTCTGAGGTTTAACAGCCCTCTGATATCTGTTTCAGGGCACAAGAAAAAGGACATTTCATTTAGTTTTCTATCAGTAATTGTGGAAGTAATGTCCTAAATATTGAAATGATCCAGTGAAGAGAAATATATGCACTATTCCATGGAAACAGATGATTATTTATCAGTTTATATCATTAGGCCAAGTTTAGTTTTAGGGCTTGCTTCAGCTTTAAGAGTGAGGTCACAGTGATAACTTTTAATTATACCCAACAATGTAAGTAGCCATTTCTTTGAGCAAAGACAGGTTGAGAGAAAATTATATTAAACTTTATCTTATTTTCTGAGATACTTGAGCATGATAAAATTCCAGTTTTGTGTCATTGCAGAGAGAGACATGGGATAGAATATGCTATATTTCTCATCATAGCTTTGTGGATATAACAAAATGAATTGGTATGGCTGTGTGTGCATGCACGTGCGCGTGTGCACGGGCACGTGCGTGCACACACACACACATTTCAATCACAGGAAAAATTATGATAAATGAAACATATCAGTCCACCAGGCAGTATAATCTCAGTGACACCAGTCGATTACCAATTGAGTTTTCATTGTACTGCATATACCGGTATTTATGTATATATCTATACTTATGAGTATGTATATTTTTAGGACAATGATACATGCATAGCATCAATTACTTGTCAGTTACATGTCTTCAAATATGCAGAACCCTATGTTCCCCTTTTTAGCAAGGTATTTCATGATTCTGTTTAACTAGAAATGAAGAAACTATTAAAAACATCTATTCCTTTCTCATGACATAAAACTGTGATGTGTCAGAATCAAGGCACTCAACAGTGTCTATAGTGAATAGTTACATCCATTAGTAATATTTTAGAAGTATCAGACTGAGCAAAGGAAAATTGGTACACAGTCTGTCTTTTTTGATGGCGATGTCTTTGCTTCTATATGTGGTAGTGACATTTCTGTAACTTAATTTTAATTCAAATACAATTTAAAGATATTTATTGAGCTCTAATATTGACTGATACATTCCTTCACAAGGTAGGGTAGCTACTGAGTTAAAAAAATGTCATTAACTATCATGCACAAGACCAGAGAGGATGCTATTTGCCCATATTTAGCTTTGTGCTAATTGTGGATCTAGGACAAAAACCAAGAAACATGGTAAAACACAAATTAAAGTTCTATTAGTAGTAATAAAAGAGTTAGATGTGAAAAGGAAGGCAGAAGTCAACCTATGCTAAGTAGAACAACCAGGGGAAAAATATCTGAGAACCAAATTAAGAAAAATTAAGCCTCTGACATAAAGAAGAAAATAGCTTTGGGTAGGAGGAACAGCGCACAGCAACAGTTAGAGTTGGAAAAGAACATAGCGTTTTAATTAATTGAAAGAACAATGGTGTGAGGAGAACATAATGAGAAAAGAGGGACTGGGACACTATACAATTAGGGTGTTAGGATGAGACCAATCACTGCAGGCCTTGGGGGCAGGGTTAGAATCTGGCTCTTCTCCTATGTCCTGAGATGCTGTTTTAAGAAGGGTTTGAATGACTTTATGGGGATGGATAGAGCTAAGATGTATTTTTTATTAAAAAGAAACTTCCCCTTTTGTACTATAATGAAGTAAAGAATTGATTAAAGTAGTTAATAATGTGAATGGAAAGATAATAAGGATCACATCTATTAACTGAAGAAAAATTGATGGTGACATTTAAATGTTGAAAGAAGAGAGAGAAGAGGGGGCAGAGAAGAACAAGTGGCTGGAGACTGGAGATGTTGAAAGAGTTAGGGATGTTTTCAGCCACTGGTGGGAGAGTGCTCGCATGTGGGCACATTCTTGATTTGGAGACCACTTTTGAGGGACACAGCATAATATGAGTCACTCTTTGCTCACGTATTTCTGAAATAAATTTCCATGTTCGTCTATTCAAGTAGAGACATTCTACAGCAGCTACATATGTAAATGTAAGCATTAGGAAAACTGCTGGTTTCTGAATCATTAGGTTTACACATATAATATGATTTAATATGTCCATGGAAATGGAATTAAATGATCCAGAGAGATGTACAAAAGAAAAAAGAAAGGCCAAACTAGAATCTCATACAATGCAAGGTATTAAAAGGGAGGGAAGAAAATAAGCAACTGGCAAAGGGGACAGTGATAAAGTAAGGTTGGAAAAGGTCATGGCATTAAATACAAGACATGTCAACACCTCAAGATCAGGAAGTAGCTCTCAGTACGACAATTTTTCAAATGAGCTGAGAACAAGGAAGTGTTGGCAACTGTGACACGACCAAATTCAGTGACATGATAACAGCAAAGTGCTTCCTCAGGGAGGTCTGAGTCAAGACAGAGAAAGATGACAACAATCGATGAAGCAGGGAGTTGTCTGAGGTGAGGACACCGAGTGAATTAATTCCAACAGAAAATGTCACTGTAGGCTTCTTTTTGAAAGCTACATGTTATGTTTTCATCAAATCTTCCTATCAGATGTATAGGATGGGTACCCTCTAGTTTTGGTGGCAAAACAGTCAGTGAAGCCCATTGTAAGGGGGAATACAGTGAGTTTGAAATCTCTGAGTGGAATAACACACTGGCTGAGCAACAGGGAGTATTGCAGAGTGCTGGGGATGTCCTCTCATCTTCATATGGTTGACAGGGAGCAGTGGCTCACTCTCAGTGCTTCGCATCACAAGATCAGGTCAGACTACACAGCTCTAGCTCAGGAAAAATCAGCATGAAAGTTCAAAGCATGTTTGTGCTGATTTGGTTACTTTTGGATCAGGCTGAATATCACAAAATTGTTATATAAGCATATCTGTGTATGGTGGAGTGACAAAGTGGAGTTAAAGGGGCTCACTTTCAGCTATAAATGCCTCATGTCTGACCTCCCTTATTTTCTTCCCACAGGTGGACTTTTCAGAATAATGACATACAAAAGTACTGCATTTGTTTTCTGACCAGAGAAAACAGCATGAAAATGATTACTATTTTTGGAAGGCTTCTATGTAAAACCAAGAAGATTCCTGGGGTTACGAAGACCCGGTAGTAGTTAAATCATCTTCCAGATTTCATTTTATATAGCTCATTAAAGTATTTGCAAAGGGTAATATAAATTTATCCTACTAAATAGTTTGCAACAAATTATAAGCTGCCAAAATGAAAGACTGTGATATTTTCAGCTTTGCAGCACTCTATACATATGAGTCCCAGTATATCCTAATAAGCATAGTTGATAGCTAGATAGAAAGATGAATGAGGGGGCTAATAGACTAGACAGAATGGAAGGATTGGTATAAACCTAAGATGGAAGAATACAGAGAGTGAACAGGAACGAATTCTACAGTGAGCAAAGTAACAGCTTGGATTCTATATGGCTGAATGAAATAGCATTCACTGTGGCAGTGCATGGGTGTGTATGAGTTAGCCAAATCTAGGAAAACAAGAAGGTGGGCTCTCAGAGTTCCTCTTCAGGCAAAATGAGTCATGAGAGTTCACACGTGAAATAATATACTGATAAAAAGCTCTGCTCTGCAGTGACTCTTTAGCAATAACCTCACATTGTCAAGGTGACACATCAGGTCAAAGATGACTCGATCATTTACTCTCAAAGATTATCATGATGACAGCGAGTTCACAAAACAAGATAATGTGATTTGACTTTGAGAGTTTGAGCTCATTGGAAACAATCTAATAACCATCAGCAAGTCTGAAACTCCCTCTTTGACGTAGGAACAGATGTTTAATGCATACACCTGACATGATTATAAGTGAATCCCTCTGATTGTGATGAGTATTCTAGAAAAATTATGGATGACTAATGAGACCTAAAATAAGTTTCAAAAAATTTAAAAATATGTTCATTTGATTTGAGTTCTAGGGATGGCCAGGTTTTCAGAGAAAAAGAAGAGTAGCAGATGATTAAGGCTAAAATTTAGGATAAAGTCACTTGGGAAATTAAAAAAAACTGAGTATAAGATTCTTTGGAGCGCAATTTTGTTCTATTTTTTTCATTGAGTTGTTTTGAAAAATAAGAGAGGCATCAAACTTAGCCAAATCAACCCTGGGATGACAGGTGTTACAACAAATTGCCCTTATATCTAATTTTATTTCTTTGGTGCTTAAAGAATTACTAACCTGTTTGTACATTCACATGCACATGTAGACATTGAGCTTTTTGGCTATTCTAACATTACACCAAAATATAATAGTTTTAAAACTCACTACTTTAAAAATTTGCCATTAATGATTTGCAATAACATACTCAAGGACCAAGAAAAGAGAAAAATGATTTTACTTTTTAAGAATTTTCCCTTAGAAAAATACTCTTTTGAAGAAGTGTTTTAAGTTTTATTTATGTGCATGTGTGTGGCTCATGAAGATGTATGTTCATGTACCTGCTGAGTCTAGAAAATGGTGTTGAATTCCTGGAGTTGGAGGTACAGGTGGTGGGGAGCCCTCAATGTGGGTGCTAAGAATGCAATGGGGTTCTCTACAAGAGCACAAAGAACTCTTCCCCTCTGAGCTTAGAGAGACAAATTTTAATGTCGAAAAAAAGAGAAAAACTTAAGCAATTGTCGACCTAGGATGGCTAAGACAGAATCTGTGACCTGTTTGTACTTACAAAAACTTTTTATACTTGAGAACTAGAGCCAAATTCAAATTTCACTAGTTCTTCTGCGTTATATGAATGTATCTCTTGGTTTTTCTGGGAAGGTTGTTTATGATGAAGTGTCCTTGAAGTCTTGGTTGACTTTGCAAAAAGAATGCCATGCCCCCCCCTCTCTTTCTCTCTCTCCTTTTGTATGTCGTTGTTGATATGGGGAATTATTATCTATCTCAAGTTGGCCTCATACTCTTGTTTTTCCTGTTTCTGCCTTCAAAGTGATTGCGAAGTAAACCATCACAACTTTATAATGATTAATTTTTTATGTATGGCCATGTAGAAATACCATAAGGAAAGAGTACTGTATGAGGAGATAATTTTTGTTTGTATGAAGGCATATACATCTGAAAAATACTACATTGTAAATACCTTCCCTTATAACTTGTTAACTAATTCTACTTATAGTTTAGATCTTTTACATTAATATTTTAAAATGTCATTTAGTTTCAGGCCAAAAACATGCACTGATGGGCTAAAAATGATAGCATTAAGTAAACTCACATTCAGTGTTAAAATGTATTTTAAAATCTCGGTTGTGACATGAAATAACACATCTATTCTACCAAGTATGATTCTCCTAGAAGAGGCTAGCTATCAGTATTTGAAATCACTATATCACAATCTTTAAGAACCTTGTGTATTAAATATACCCTAAAACTAATACTTAATACAATATCGAGAAAATTGAAAAATTTGCATATAAGAGAATTACAGCATCATTCATAGTTATTACATTGTTTGTAGATATTTTGACAAAGCATTTTTCTTTGGAGAAAAACTAAATGAAATCATATGCATAGTAAAGGCACATGCTGAAATAAGATGAATTTTGTTATCTTCTTATTTTCTAATATTCCTGCCTTCTGAACATCCCATTTGCTCCACTGCTCAAGCAGGCACCTGCTCCATGGCATAGAGCCCACAAAACTGTAATCATTCAAAGATGTAGTATTAGCTTTCAACATTAAGTACGGTATGCTATTCACCAATCCTTTTGCATTCCAAATGGGAGCATGTACTGTCTTGAAGTAGAAGTATTTGAGGACACATGCTTTTTGAGAAATCTTCAGATTGCGCATTTCCTCTATCAGTATTGCCAATTTGAATTAAGAGCACACTGAATATACTTATCTAATGTTGTGACTGTCTTGAGAGCTCCTTCCTTACATGGCACATGATTAGAAGTCAACAGCTTTTGAATTAATGAGATAAGTATCGTCAGATCGAATTAGGAAACATCTGGTTAGACTGTAGCTGAAGAAAAATGTTACTCTGTCTTTCAGTCTTATGAAAATACTGACATTTTAAGTCTCATTGGATCACCAGTACTAGAAAGAATAGTGTGAAACTCAGCCAAAAAATGCTTTAATTGAATTTCTCTTTTCCCAACTCAATATTTTTTAAAATTACATCTTTTCTAGTATATTTAACTGACAGATTGATGCCTATCAAATTTTCTCTCAGACAGAATGTAAAAGGAGGATTTTCTTTGATATGGGAACACTTAGCAAACTTGTAATTTTTCTTTTTAATTTTGCCGTCTTTGAAAAAGCATTTTCCTAGTCTATATTAGTTAATATTTTCACCTAAAGAAAAATTTATAAGCAAGCATGAGTAGTACTTATATAAATAATACATATCTAAATAAAAAACATAAAGTTTATCAGATATATATTCAGGTTCAGAATTCAAATAAATGATCATATCTGTAAAAATATAAAATAATTAGTCAACCAGTATAAAAACCCCACTAGATGGGTTTAAAAGAAAGAGAGAAATGGAGATAAACAGAGACAGAAAAGTGTGAAGCTGGGTGGTGGTGGGGTGGATGGTATCTGGAGGAGTCACAGGTGGGAGACAAATATCAATAGAGTACACTGTATGAATTTCTCAAAGAACTCATAATAAAATTATCAAAATAAATTCTGAATAACATTTAAATACATTGAATCTAGTGATTCATGAGAAGCATTATGTCTTTATTATCTGCCCCAATAACTTCAACCTGTAAGGTAACTAGACTATAAAATCTATTCGGTCACTGTGATTCTTTTTTGATTATGAGCAGTAACTACTTTAATATTTTCATCATCTGTAAAGGCCATAATACATGGAGGCATTTTCCTAGAAAACCAACCACAAACAATCATACTAGATGTACGAATCCTACAGTAGTATTCTGTGCCATACAATAATTTCCCTAAGTGGTTAGAAGATCTTCATTTTACACCAGAGAGCATCGGAGTACTTATTGACTTTAGAGATTTATTTGGTAATAAGATTAAATCGTGCCTCTCCTGGCCCTCAGGGGATTTTGTGGGCATAAGATGAACAAGTAAGTCTTGTGGTTTTATCATGACCTAGAAGATACATTTTGTGCACCCTAAATCAGACCTTTGTAAGCATTCCAAAGTGTTTGGTGCTTGTGGCAGCAAATGTACAAAACCATCAGCTGGTAAATGGCTTTGAAAATTAGTCAGAGGTTAATTCTCTGCCTCATTGGCACCCCAAAGTGGACAAATTGTAATTGATTTTGGAAGCTTTACAAAGCACTTTTTTCTATTGAGCAATGGAGAAAATGTTTAGAAATATATACAGATATAGAAACGTCTGTATACCAATCAGATTCTATTAAGGGTTTATGTTTCTGTATTTAAGAAACTCTACCTTAGTGGGTTTTTAAATTTTATTTTATAAAAGATCATACGCTTTAAGTCCTGAAAGTATACTGATATTTCAACCATTAGAATTTTTTATTTAGATGTCTTGACCTGGCACATGATTCTATCTATATACATTATATATAACATATACATGTATACATACATAATATATAGTGTATATATAGGTCTACGACTTTATTTTTAATCTGCTAGGGAAAAGTGCATGGTGCTGAGAGAGTGATATGCTCATGTGCACATTGAGGAATAGGTATTAATCAGGTCCCTGTTCATGGTCCTGAACATTGTTCAATAGTTAAACAGAAAGGCTAACTCAATATTTTTCTATTTAAATGAGTTCTTTTAATGTCTCATTAAGAAATCAATTGTATCTGTATTGTTAAGGATGTGTTTTGCAAAACTTAAGCATAACCTGAAATTTTTGGAGAAAAGGCTCTCTTGCTGATGTTTAAAGTGTAATAAACCACTTTAAGATTAGAAATTATCATAATGAGTGAGTTAACCCAGAAGCAGAAAGACTTAAATGGTATATACTCACTTATATCTGCATACTAGCCCAAGGGGCATGTCCCATGAAAGCCTTCACTTACCAGGAAACTGGGACAGATGGGAGGACATCCTATTGGGACTCTAGATGAGAGAAGCATGGGAGAACGGCAAAGTAGAAGGATCCAGAGGGTCCTAGAAACCTACAAGTAGAACATTATGATAGGCAGATTTGGGCCCAGGGGTCCCGCTCAAACTAAGGCACCAGCCAAGGACAATACAGGCAGTAAACTTTAAACCCCTACCCAGATCTAGCCAATGGTCAGAACAGTCTCCACACTTGAGTGGAGAGTGGGATATGACTTTCTCACGTACTCTGGTGCCTCACATTTGACCATGTCCCCTGAAGGGGGAGACCTGGTGGCACTCAGAGGAGGGACAGCAGATTACCGAGAAGAGACTTGATACCCTATGAGCATATACAGGGGGAGGTAATCCCCCTCAGGAACAGTCATAGGGGAAGGGAATAAGGGAAAAAGGGGAGGGAGGGAAGATGGGAGGATACAAAGGATGGGATAACCATTGAGATGTAACAAGAATAAATTAATAATAAAGAATTAAAAAAAAGATTTGGGTGAAGTGAAAAATACAAATATCAAATTAAAGCATGTGTAGGTTTTGTTATACATTTATAGAAATGACTAGCATAGTTTTTTTGTACTCCACTACAGACACTGGTATTTGAGTCCAACATGTTGAAAAGAAGACAAACTAAAATGAAGGCAAATGAGTGATAAGTTTTGCTAAAAGCCATGATAGCTCATTTGTACAAATCTTTTTAAAATCATGTCCACTGTTTAATTAACATTCATAGTTAGTATTTTAGAAGTTTCAGAATGTGGGCTTTAAGAGTAAGAGCCTTTCTGAGGTCCATACAGCTACTCTAGAAGGTTAAAGCTACAGCGCAAATTGAAATGACTCACTAATCAACAAAAGCATTTTTAAGGCAACACAGGAACCCTTTAGCAGACATAATAATAGAGAACAGAAGGCACTCCAGGGGCATGAGACACCGGGGAACGTTAAACCACCAACAGGAAAAGTGAGAGCAAATTTCACAGCCAACCACACGCACAGAGCTGGAATGAAGATCAGCCAGGCTGCAAATGAACATAAAACACCATATCTGTTCATTTGAAAATAGCAGACCTCTTCTCTTAATAATTGATAAACCATATAAAAGCTTTTATTTTGGTACAGCTTATATCACAGAAGGAGTGGGCAGGAGTAGGGAACTTGTCTGCTTAGACTGTAAATAATAGGGAGAAATACTTGGTCAACCAGAAATCTACACTAAGCCCGCAAATCTCTGCCCAGGAGGTTTAGTTTATTTCCTTCCTGCATCAGCTGCTTGCTTGGAGCCTGAATCTTTCCTCTGATGAAGGATTATTTATATGATGCAGAATAACCACTGCAATACAAACAAATCCATAAATACATCAGGATATATGTTTTTCACTAATCAAGTCCTGTGTTGTTACTGAGAAAGGACAAAGGTTTGAGTTTTACACACAGTGTGGGAATGAGACAATGGCCTAACACACACCAGACAGTGTCCAGCTTGTGGAACTGAAGTAGTCAGATGAGGCTGTCACAACCAAATGCAAGTGCAGTGTCATAAACTACAAAAAAAAAAAAAAAAAAAAAAAAAAAAAAGTTATTTTTCTGGGTTTGGACATGTAAGTTTGAAGTAAAAGGTGAGAGGTGACTGATAGGAAGGGTCTCTTCCTGACTCGTAGGTGGACCACTTCTGCTGTACTCTTCCATGATGGATCTGTCCCTCTTCCTCTTCACAGGAACCAAAAATATTGCTAAGTGAAATGCCCTTTTGATTGTATGTGCTGATGTGAGGGAATAAACTGGTGTGCAAGTTTTTCTGTATGTCCAATAGAAAAGAAAAGGAGTCCATGAAAAAGCTACTCCTAGTATTAAAAGTACTTAAAATTACTTATTAGTTTGTAAATAAAGAACATTTGAGAAACTCTAAAATATATAGTTAGGCTGTGTTGTTGCCCTTAGTTGCCTCCCAGAAGTTGCAAGTACTTTCCTATTGCTAAAGACACTATCTAATTTGAACATAGGACTCAGAATATTGAGTTAGATTTGATCTTAAAGCTTCCTATCTCAGGATTATCTTTCAAAGTACCGGAAGACAGTATGTAGTCTGACAAAGGGGGGAAACAATTAATATTCCTATCCAGTTGTAATACCCATGAATAACAACAGCAATCAACATGCAAGAGTTCACTAGAGGTGCGATAGTAACAACCATATCTTGGATAACCAACAGATGTCTAATTGTACATTAGGCCCTCTCACCAGGATGGGAAGTCTGCCTGCTTCTGGAAGCCAGGCCAACTACTTAGGGCCCATGAAGTCACGAATCTTATAGAAAGACCTACTTCCTCCAATTAATTAGAGCAGCATAATTCCTAATTGCCTTCTAAATACTTATCTATAAACCCACAGATAAATGTAGCTTTCATATATCATAAAAAAATCTCATTTTTTTTTTTTTTTTTGCAGTAAAGGTAGACTATCACAAAAATTCAATTGTCAAAATACAGAGAACAGGTACATCTACACAGTGGCACACTATTGAGCTATTAAAAACAAGGACATCATGAAATTTGGAAGCAAATTCATTGATCTGGCATCCTGAGTGAGGTAACCCTGCCCAGGCCCAGAGGGACACACATGGTATATACTCATGTATAAGAGGAAATTAGTCATGTCATATGGGATAACCATACTACAATCCACAGACCTAAAGAAGCTAGCTAACAAAGAGGACCCCTAGAGAGGATGCTTAATTGTTGTCCAGAAGGGCAAATAGAATAGACACTGGAATATGTTGAAGAAATGCAACAGGACAGGAGCCTACCATAGTTGTCCTCTGAAAGACTCCACCCGGTAGGGAACGATGAGTCTCAAAAACAAACCTTGAGCAGAATGCAGGGCGTCTTATGGAAGAATTGGGAGGGGATTGAAGGACCCAGAGGGACAGGAGCTCCACAAGCAGACCAACAGAGCCAAACCATCTTGGCCCGGGTGGGACTGCTGAGAACGGTGCAGGAAACGAGGACCATGAATAGAGAGGTCCTAGGCCCCTTCTCAGATGTAGCTGATAGACAGCTCAGTTGTCATATGGGTCGCCTAGTAAAGGGAACAGGGCCTTCTCTGCATGAACTCTGTTGCCTGTTCTTTGATCACTGCCCTCTGGCAAGATGGCCTGATCAGGCCAAAGAGGAAGAGGATGCAGGCAGCTCTAATGAGCCTTGATAGGCTGGGGTCAGTTGGTAGGAGCATAGGGCTTCCTATCTCTGAGAACTAGGGCAGGGGCATGAGAGGAAGAGGACTGGAGGGTGGGGCTAGGGGGAGATGAGGGAGGGGTTTAAGATCAAGATATAAAGGGAAGACATTTTAAAAAATAAATTAATATTTAAAAAATAAAGAGAACAATTCCCAGGTCCATCTGTTACATCTATAATCTACAAAACAACTCCTCCAGCGGAAGCTTATGGAATACTGTGTAAGTATGTGGGGCTGGGGTACCATGGAAAGAAAGGAGACTTCCAGGCAGAAGTGGGGTCCAGTTGTGTCCAACCCCAGAAATATCATCAAGATCAGTAGGAGTAGGGACCACTCTCTCTCCTGCCCTTTCATGTGCCCCACCCCCACCTTTGCCCACACCAGAGGAGGTCATGTAGTTGGTGCCAAGTTAAACTTCCTTCCTCTTTATAACGTCATATGCAGTAAGCACCTGGAATTCTTCATGCAAATAAGGCATTCCTGGCACCTTATCCTTGGCCAGTGATACACACTCACACCAAAAGCCTATACTTACTCCCCAAAGGTTAAACACTCTTTGTTACCCCCAATTAAAGGAGCTGCTGAATAAAGCCTCTCTCTATCTGCCCCCTGAGGTCTCCACCACCCCTGGCAATTCCTGCTTCCAGCTTCCTCTCCTCCAGATCCAACAATAGCCAACTGGGAAGGGCAGGGAAGCAGATCTTTAATGGCAGAAAGGAAGGCAGGAATATTGTAAAGGCAAAAGGATCAGTATTTCCTTCTGAGATTGCTTATCTCCTGAGAAATGGCAGGGAAACTATCCCCATGATACCACAGCAATACGGCTGCCTAAACAAGAATCAAATAATGACAGCACCACTTGACATGCTAATATAGAAGGGTCAAATGACAAAGGGCCTCACCTGTAGTCAAAAAACTGTAAGCAACTAGTCATAGCTGAGAGGAAAACTTAGTCTTCCCTAGGAATGAGCCCCCTAATGATTATCCAATATCATGTGGTTAGCACTAAAATCATGTGTGTGTGTGTGTGTGTGTGTGTGTGTGTGTGTGTGTGTGTGTCTGTGTCTGTGTATAACACTAAGAAGATTCAACAGATTTCATTTATCTATTGTGGATTTATATGTATGTAATAATAATAACCAAAGAAAGAGAATCCATGAATTAAAGGAGTAAGGAACAGGAATACAGAAGGGTTGAAGCAAAAATCCACAGAAGGTGTTAGAGGGAGAAAGTGGGGAAATGATGTTTTAGATTTTAATTAAAATATAAATATTAAGCAAACTTTCCTCATTAGGGGTCTGCAGATGTGGCTCAGTGGTTAAGAGCACTTGCTGCTCATGTGGAGGAACAGCGTTCAATTCCCCCGCGCCCTGCAGGTGGGAGGCTTACAGCAGCCTGTACCTTCAGAACCCGATGCTCTCTTCTGTGCCCTCAGACACACGCACATACTCTACAAACACACACATCCACATGAATAAAAATGAAACAAGCATTTTAAAGACTGCTCATCAGTAGAGTGCTAGTAATTATTCATTGAGTGGAGATTATATGGTATACATTAAGTTATTTTTCCTGAAAGTTACACTGGTGCAATGGCTATATTAAATTATTGACCTCTGTCTGAGCTTATTTGTGAGGAAACAACAACAACAAAAATGTTCTATTTTGTGCTTTTAACTCTGTGAATTGTGCTTGACACAGGAAACTGCAGCTTCCTCAGGACTGGATGGAGCCACTATTGACACTACTTGGCATTACAACTGTAATTGCTCTTCAGTTTCAAGTCGGCTAGGAGACTGTTACTGCCCAATCAAAGGTATTTGAGAGCTGGCTGGTTAATAAAGCTTCCTCTTTATAATTGAGACTACAGATTCCACAAACTCAGTTCCCTTATTTTGGGTTTCTGGAAATCTTTGAATTCTCTCTATCTCTTTTGACATGTTGTAAATATTGTAAGTAAGTACAATTTACTTCCTGAATTCATTATATTATAATATGGAAGATGAGAAGTGGGTTTTTAGAGATTAAAACATGATACTTCTAAAAGAATAAACTAAATGTAAATTCTACATAAAACATACTTACAGACACACTGGAATTCATGACATATTTGATGGTTAAATATTAGGAGATGCAAGACAAATGAATGAAAAATAAGTCAACAGCATATGTTGAAATTAAAACAAAAAGAAAAGCAAAACCGTGTGAAAGACAGAGACAAGGAGACAAATAGATATTAGGGTGGAAAATAAAGAAAAGAAAGACAATATACAGAAAAATGTCCCATACAGTATAGTCCAAAATTATTTCAAGTGACAGAAGGTAAGAATGATCAGATTTGAGAATCTCTAAAAACTCAAATAAAACAAAATATGGCCCACATTTGGATGCACTGCCACTTCATGACAAAGGAAGACATGATAAACAAAATAAAATAATATCCTTAATGTTCCAAGCAACAGATCTGGGAGCCAACTTCTCAGTAGCAGTAGGCAGAATTCAGAAACTGTGGAATGCCACTGAAATGCTAGGAAGTTGTAAATTGAGTGAATATATCCTCCATAAATAAGAAGGAAGAAAGATAACTTCATACAAGAAGTTATGTTATTGGCATTTTCTCTAGAAGTATATTTTAAGATATTTATGTAACAGCTATGAGAATTTAACACAATACCAAGACATCAGAAACAGCACTGAGTGCAAGTGATCAGTCAGACACTGCAATTCAAACGGTGTGGCTGTAATCATATAAAATCTATGTGGGGGTTATTCCTGGGAATAAAGGGATTGGACATTGGGAAAGCTTGATGTGGGAGTTCCTCAGCGTAATCTGCTTGTGGTCTGAGTGCACATATTCCCTGGTGAAGAGACAGCAAGCAGTAGACTTATATAAACTAACCATATCAGATAAGTGAAAATGGCAGGGAAACATAAGGACTGAGTCACAGTAAGTGCTATGTAATATCAAATAGAAACAAGCATGGTCTAGAATAAAATGTTTATTTCATTTAAAGTTTACTGAAAAATATGGTGTATTTCCTATCCATTGATTTTTCTGTTTATTCTTTTACAATTCTTCTTTAAATTAATTTTGGCTTTATTTTAAAAACTAGTTTAGGTTTAATCTAATATAGCAAACACATTATTAAAATCAAAATACATTCAATATTTAGTAGCTAAAATTCTTCTTATTTTGATTCATTATCCATTACAAAAATTACATGTAATATACTTGAAAATAAAAAAGCAGTCAATGTTTAGCTACACATAAGTTCTTAATATCCTTTTGCTGCTTTACTAGCCATAAAATATTAACTAATGTCATCTTGAAAAAAATAGCAAAATTTATGGGAAATTAGCTTATTAGTTTTTGTTATTTTGTTTTAGATTCTGCAACCCAATGTTTAGCAGAAGCAATATAAATGAGGTATTAGGTAGACATTTGATTGACATAGTAGTCAGATTTTATTAATTTAAGGCGCTGAGCAAGTTTTCAGAATTATTTAAGGGCACTGAAATGTACTTAAAAGGCTCACTATATATTCTACTATCCACAACACCTCAAGTGGAGATAGTTTCTATATACATGTATGTGACTTTTTTTATAGTGTTGGAAATTGACCACAGCCCTTATGAATATAAGCAAGGAAATACATCTCTCAACGTTTGGCTTTTAAAGACGGAGTGTCCTTGTGAATCCCCAGGGGGCCTTGAACTTTAGGTTCACCTCTCTTCAGCTCCCAACTGTTGAAATAACATGTTTCTGCCACCACTCCAGGTTGGTGGTTTCAATCTTGAAATTTATAATGTTTCACCACTTAGGCAGACTTAATTATAAAATGATAAATGAAGAAATGAATGATTAACAATGATAAATACAGAACAACATGGTGAATTTTTGCATTCTTTTGAATTGTTATACATAATATATGAATTGATATAATTATAAGAAACAACTGTTTTTAAGTAAAACTGTTCTAAATAGTTTCAAATGATTGCAATCTGATTATAAGCCTTTTCCAAATCATAAACTGAAATAAATTGAAGGGAGTTTCATTATGTTTCTTTTTACACATGAGAAGAGAGTAGGCACACAATGGTCAACTGATTCATAGGGCTGTAGGTAAAAAACTCGGACAGTTCACTTTGGGATTTCCCACTATATGTTCGTTTTGAACTTTTACATAAATCATATTTGACTTATGAATACGATGTTATAGTAAACTTTTTTCCTGAAATATATTTTTAATTATAGGTGTGATCTGTCTGTCACTACATACGTGAATAATTAAACTACATCAAAAGACGTAATTAATTTTCTTAAGTGTCTTTGTTGCTGTCCCTTGGTCATAATCCTGCAAGTCTCTGCTGTTTTGTAAGTATTTCCAGGGAGCTTCTGAACCTCTTCCTCACAAATGTCTCTTGCACTCACAATCGCGTGTTAGCAGCCCCATCGCCTTTAACCTGGTATTCCTTTTAAATTAGATCCCTTGTCCCCCGAGATTCCTTGTGCCTAAGCTGCCCTGTGTTCTATTGCCAGTGACACAAATGGTCTCATTAATCTAACGGTTTCACATTTGTAACGTTTGTCTTTTGGTGTTTTGAGGAGATGATGGGTGCTTTCTCTGCAGCTTTCTGTCTGCCTACAGGCTTTCTCCGGAGAACACGGGACAGAGAGTCCTGCAAGGGTTCAGCATATGCGACTAACCCTCAGGCCCCCCTCAAATGTTCACTTCCTCTGGTGCCCCTTAAACAAGACGTGTCTCACCGACAAACTCTCAGTCAAGTATGCTCAAGGAAGCTCTCATCAGTGTGGAGATCACCACAGCAGGCTGACAGAGAAGACGCTTGAGTGGATCTGTCATTGACATTAGGCCTGCCGTGGAGAGGAAAATGTGGGCAGAGGGGTTATGGAACAGCTTCAAAAGGAGCCTTCACAAGCGCTTTTATGTATTGTGATGGGAACTTATTATGTTTCCCTGAAATTAAGCTTTTAACTGAAACCGAAGAAGCCTCTGGGCCTCATCTTCATTTCCATAATAGGCTGACTTACTTAATCTCCTCTTTTATTGAGTTCTTTAAATAAGAAGCTGTTTTTGTTTCCCTGGGATGCAATAAACTCCAAAAATAAGCTCAGGATCAGAATTATTTTAGACTTTTTTTTTTTTTTTTTTGCACTCCTTTGTGTATGTCACGCTGGATAGTGTGTATTTCAAAGAAAAGAGAAAATACTTCTTGATTGTGTTTTTATTATGGTTTCCTTAAACAATACCAAACAAGTTTACAAATGCAATAGTAATATGAAACTTGCAAAATGTGATTTTGTATATTATCCTACACTACAACATGTGTACATTCAAATTAATTTTAAACCATCAATGTTATGTGTGTGTGTCTGTTTATGGATTGCAACTGGGAAATGCCTCTACAACTTTGTCTATAGGAAACATAACATGTACCCAAAATTCTGCTCTTTCATTTAATTAAAGCTTTTTAAAAATATTTACCCACAGTGTATTTGTAGATCTGGTGGGAATTTGTATGAAATTGAGAAGGTGCTTAGGTATTGAAAACATTTTTATATTTTGTGATTAAATTGTATAGTTATTCTCCAAAATCAGAGTGTTACCGATGTAGCCCCTCAGATTTGCCTGCTTCCACATGAGCCGATCTAATTGACTTCTTTATTCTATTTCTTTCATGAAAACACAATTGTGCTTACACTGGTCATAATGCGTTCTCTGAAACTAACTTCAAAGTCAGAGTTATGTTTTCTTTTCCTTGCCCCCTTCATCTTTCATATGCTGTATTAATGAGAAGTCAACATTTCAAAGAGAAGCTCAGCTGTTCCCAACTGTGTTTCTTCACATCTTTCCTAAGATCCCAGTCATGCTTAGAGGCAGACACCAGGTATTTAAATGTGAAAAAAGCTAATAATCTAGCAGTTTTGTATTATATTTGGAATTAAATTTCATTTTAATTAATTTTGAGCAAAGATATAAGTTGTTTCAATGTGTAAAGGGTGATACCTCTACTGCCTGGTTACAAACACAGGAAATATTACTTTACTTTTTTCTTTTCTAAATGATCTGATGACCTACTTTGTATATGGAATTTTGGAAGGAAAAGAAGATAAGAAATGGAAAATGATTAGAGCCTCTTTTATATATATTTGAAATACAATTTCAGAAAAGAAAAAGTGAATATAAAAGTCCCATTTCAGAGAAATTTAGGTGCAAAAATGGGGGTGGATGGAGAAAGTATCTTGAAGTTTCAAAAGACATGGAGAGACCAACTGTTAAGGGGCTTAGGGTATGCTCATGGAAAAGGAGCCTGAAGACTGGGGAGAGCAAGACTGTTGAAAGAAATAAAAATGGACAACGTCAAACATGCTCAATTAAAATGGCACAAATTTTCAGGAAAAAATAAAAAAAGTGAATAAAAGCTCAGAACTTTAATATTGAGGGTGAGGAATCTGCTGGACTTAGATAAAAGTTTTGTTTTATAATTTGTGTCCCCCGCCCCACCTCCCCATATCTGTATCTTTCTTCTGCTCTTCTGGAGCATGGCTAACTACTAGGAATTTACATTTATAAAAAATGAATCCATTGTTAGAAGTCAGATATACAACCAAACGATATTAATAGCTAGTGTTAGCAAGATGCTATAGAGGAAGGTTCCAGTGTTTGCTTATTTAAACAACACATTGGACAACTGGTGATGTGTTGTTGATGTGCATATGATATATCATAGGAAAATGCACAGCAAAATAGTCAAGCAATGAAAGACTAGGTATAAACGCAGCAAAGGCATCTCATGAGACAGGGTGTTCCAGCAGATGAGCATTAGGTAAGTTTAGTTAGAGAGTGTTTCGTATTTTCAACCTGCTGAATGTAAAAGAATTTCAAGTATTAGATGGGAAAATATTTAGATTAAAATTTTAATGAAAATTTTACAAACAAGAGTTCCTCTAATCATGCTGCACGCTGACATTTTGCATCCTCTGAGTTCCAGCCCCAGGCTCCCTTGTTCCTGTCACCCATCAGAACTGGACAGTTTCCAGGACAACATTGTAGAAAGCATCTGATCCCAATTGGTCAAACATTTCAATCTGTCCCACAGAGGACTCCTATTAAGCCTGGAATTTCTCAACATTTAGAAACTGGAATACAAATGTTATTCCTAGCCTACTTAATCATTTTTCTGATTTGAGGGAGGGGACTTTAAAAGTATTACTTGTCCTAAATCAGTCTGAAGAAACCTTAAGAGAAAAACATCCCAGTTCTTCTAAGGGAGGTTAGGTAGGTTCTGTTAGCTCTCTTGGCCTACAGAGCTTATCTTCATCGAGAGGTGGTTGTAAGTCATTATTGGTGTTAGACAGAGAGAAAACTACATTGGACTCTTGGACATCTCTCTTTTCCTTTATCTTTCTTTCATAAGTAAGGAGATAGGATCTGAAAAGAAAGAAAGGGGGAGATAGAAATATTGAGGGAGGATTAAAACAAAATGTAGATTATTGAATTTATTCCTCAATTCAAGACCTTAATTGTTATTCACAAAGAAGGTTATTTTTAATTAATTGGATAGAATTTTGTATTGATGCAAGTCACGGTCATGTCATAAGCTAGTCTAATTTTATCATAAGAATATATATCCTAAGTCTAACAGATTTATATGATTGTATAGATACATAAAGTACAATAGTTAAGCAAGGTCTTCAAAAGCCTCAGAGACCTACAGAATATGGCATTTAAAGATATATTTATTATCCTAAAGATTCTTTGAGAAGAAGACAAGTTAACTCTTGGCAACACCCAGCCTACCTCAAAGAAGATGTTCAACATTAAAAAAACCTCCTTATGGAGAT
This sequence comes from Acomys russatus, assembly GCF_903995435.1. NCBI lineage: Eukaryota > Metazoa > Chordata > Mammalia > Rodentia > Muridae > Acomys > Acomys russatus. Next base: position 22,165,267 of record NC_067146.1, on the reverse strand, counting down.
GGCTTCAAATGTGGGAAACCAGTCACTGGGCAAAATGTCCTCGTTTCTGCCACAGACAGAAATCTGCCTAAAAATGGGCAAGCTTAGATGCAGCCAGAGTCAACAGTCAAGCTCTGCCAAGAAAGGGTAAGCAAATTCTCAATTGTTCTTGCCTTGCAAATATGTCTGTCAGAGATACAGGGCTAGAAGACCAAAGATGATGCTCCAATGTTATAGAGAGTGTTGGGTGACTGTTCAGGGAGTAAATTGCCTCAGTCATTTTTTCATTTTGGAAGCTGCTAACCTGCACTTCCGGTTCACTCAGGCATTTAAGTTTTATCCCTTCTCAAGTCTCTGTTGTGGTTGAAGACCAGATAGTTTAGTCCTACAATTAAGCTTAGTATGTTAGTGGTTAAGATGTTTTTATATCAAGATAGATGTTTTAATTAATAGAAATAAGATATGATAGATATTTATTTTCATTCAGAAATTTAGTCTCACCAAGATAGGAAAGATACTTTCTTCAATTTGACAAATACAAATAACTAATCACTATGAATGCAACATTTACATAATTCCTGATTGTCTCATGGTTCTTCCTGCTATATGTAGTTTATTTTATTTATGTGTAAGAATATAAATGTATATGTTAAAATTAATTTCAAAAACTGTGCAAGGTGACAGTGGATATTAAAGCTCTGATATATCATAAATGAAGCCTTGTATATTCAGATTATACACATGTGAATAATATGAAATGAAGTTATTTTATTTATCATAGGATATAAAAGGCAAAAAAAAAGAGTTTTGCCTACAGACAGGTACCCCCAAATACATGCTAACAGAAACACACTAATGCACACACAACACAATGCACAGATACATGTATTTATGCACACATGAACACCTATCACATCCATACATGTACATACACACATTCATATTGGAATGAAAAAAAGAACTATTTAAAAATGTTGTAAAATCATCAGTATCTTTGTTAATGGGCAATAAAACTTTTACTGAAATGCTGGGCTTTCTCCTTCCTCATATTTGAAATTATTCTTAGTATATAATCTACCCAGGTGGATTCTTGCATGCACGTAGGTAGATTATGGTGTCATTTTACAGCTGAGAAATGTGGAACCAGAAGGGTTATATGCAGAGATACAGATGCTGACCGTGAAATAATTATGGGATTGCTTCAAGAAGGAGTGGCAGCCTATTAGAAAGGTGGATTTGATACACAAACTCAGAATCTCTTATAGTTGGTGAGCAGTTTATTATCACTGAGACTATAGTTGGGGGACAGAGAGGCAGGAGTGGAAGCTGAGCAGAAGTCATTAGAGCAGGCTACATCAGCACCAAGAATCATCACACGAATAATGGCCCTAAGCAATGAGGAACACTCAGAGCATCCAAGAGACAGGAAACAGCACTGCCTCTCAAAATACTTTCTGGGATTCTGAGCTGTCCATGATATACTTTCTTTTTAAAAGTTCTTTATTGTAGAGATGGCTTGGCAGGTAAAGTCACCTTCCACTAAACTTAATTGTCTGGGTTTAATACACATGACTGAAACAGAACCAACTTTCAAAAGTTGTTGTATGAATTTCTCAAAAGAGCTGAGGGACACACATGTATATTCCCTCCCTCTATCCTTCCATCCCTGCTCCTTCCTCCCTTCCCTCCTCCCTCCCTTCCTTCCTCCCTCCCTCCTTCCTCTGTCCATCCCTACTTCTCTCTCTAAATGAATTACTGAAAGAATAAATAAAATATTTTAAACATTCTAGCAACTTTTTTCTTCATAAAACCTCTATTGTAACTGATCTCTTATGGTAGTTACAATGAAAAGTAAGAGTTTGAAACAGCCACATGTTCTCATTAGCAATCTTTGTAGTTAAAGCTTAGAATTAGTGTGGCATTTTGAGAGTAAAATGACATCTGGTACATGACTATCTGACCCAGTTTGATGACTCTGTGTAAGACAGAGTCATTTATTGTAATCATACCTCCATTACTTTTAGAATGTCAAGAGAAAATTGTGTGAGTACAGCCCTCAGAAATATCTAGGCATTTAATATGTCTTATTATCCAACAGTGTGACAAAACTGCTCCTGGAAAAAATAACAGTCAGCAACACCAACTTGCATAGCATCTATTAAGATTCTACTTATCATGGTATTTACACAAATTCACAAGATATATTGGACAATCAAGAGGAAACCGATGGGCATGCTTGGAGCATCTGTTACACAGATTCAACATTGTGCAATATTTAGTTTTAAATATTATCTAAGTATTATATACTACAAGTATTAATGCTATTTAATACTATACTATGCTAAAATGCCACCTGTTGTGAGGCCTTGTATTTTTGTCTTGCTTGAATAAAAAAATGATAGTATATAATATTCTTATTATCAAATTTAAATTGAAAATTATTAATACCATTTTTATTTCACTTTTAGCTACTTATAATTTTGTGGCATAAAACCAAGGCAAAGAATGCTACAATGAGCACAAGTTTAACTTCTGCACAAAGTTGATTTTATGTCCTTTATTAGACATAGAAGAAATCTTGCTGAAGCACATGATGATTACATTTTTTGGCGTTTTGTGGTCTCTCTGTATGCCTTTTAAAATTACTACCAAGAATGTTCAAATATGCCGTGTCTGCTCTGCTCAGCACTTATTATCCCTTTATCCTTATTAACATGACCAACACTTTCACAGTTTTGAGCCAAAGGTTTGAGAACAGACTGTCAGCACTAGAATCAAGAAAGTTCAGGATATATATTCATATTTAAAATACATACACAAAATGGGGTATTATCCCTTATAAAAAATAGTGTCTGTCCATGTATTAGTTTATTTTTATTTGCTGTGATCAGCAGTGACAGAAAGTAACTTCAAGGAGGCAGGGTGCATTTTGGCTCATGGCTGGAGGGCAGTGGGACCATCATGATAACAAAGACATGATGGTGGAAGTCTGAGGTCAAATTGCATCTCAGTTGAGAAACAGGAAGCAATGAGTGCCAATGTTCACCTGGACTTTTCTTTCTTTTTGTCCCTCTTTTCTTCTTCCCCAGCTGCAGCCCATAACATTACCACAGCCTGGAGGTCCTACTACCCATGAAAACAGTGGGAAGCAGAAATTGGTATATGAAATATTTACATTCAGGTTTAGGCTTGATAAAATGGAGAGGGTTCTACTGTGAGAAGAAACATCTGTACTTTATTGTCCTCACAGAACCATCTCTGGAATTGCCATCACTGACGTGTTCAGAGTTGTGTCTCTTAATTCTAAATCCTGTCAAGGTGGCAACACCGATTAACCATCTATAGACACACCATTTGTTTCAAAGTAGTTAAATTTAAAAGACGTTGTGTTAAGTGAATCAACAATGGCAGAAAATGAAAAGTACAACATGCCTTTTGGGGTTCCGATCAAAGGACACAAAAGCACGTGTTTGGTACGGATAAGTAAATTCTACCAATACATGTGTGATATGCCATTAAGAGTAGCTCTCACACACGTGCACGAACAGATGCACTGTGTGAAATTATGCAAGTATTAACTGGCTGTACTAAACCTTTGTTTTTTACATATTGAAATATCATGCTGTGTGACTATAATACATAAAAATGTTTTTAAAAGTATAAAAAATAAAACATCCCAAAATTTGTAGGAACAGTAGTTTGTAAATTTTACAGAAGTACTCAGTTCTTTCCACAGAGTAAGAGTGACTTTGTTTTTGCTTTTTGTCACTTGAACATCAGTGGCTAAGCAAAAAGCTTTCAATTCTTAGTGTCAATCCCCCAAACTCCCTGCGCTCCAAATGAGCAATTAGTGCCAAAGCTGTGAAGACACTTCAGTTATCTTCCTTCTGATCCTCAGCTAACCTTTCACTTAGGACTGTTAACAGCCTGATAATTAGATTTCTTTCCAAACTAAAATTTTGAGATAAATCCTGCCATTTTACAAGCACAGCATTCAATTACTATAGTTTAAATATAACTAGACTCAATTCTTTTCAGTAAGTTTTTCCTTGGTACATTATCCTTTGCAATATCAATTACTTTTTCAAACAAAAATACATGTTAAAATTATTGAAAATATGTCTTTTTATAGAACTATCTATGCATTTTATATGTCACTTCTGATTCCATTCTTAATATGCCTAAATATATTTGATATATTTAGGTAATCTCTATATTTATTCTCCATCTTTTTCTGAAACATTTAGCCTAAGAGTCTCTGTTTGATTTTCATGTAGTTTTCTCCCTTACTATTTGTGTCCAGCAATATCAAGAGCAGCTCTAAAGTGTGATTTTAGTACTATGAACGCTAAAATATGTGTAGATTAATGAAGTTGATACTTGTGAGCTATTTAAGAGTATTCACTTATATATTCTAAACATTTTCTTAATTTTTCAGTTACTTTTACATGTTTACAATGATATAACTAATGCATTAATTATTTTTTGCTCCAATATTTGCCCATAACCTAGCAGCCTTTCCCTTTTCAAAGTCTAAACCCAGGAACAGGATACATGTGAACAGTGAAGAAGACTCTTATTTACAGCCAAGGGATCAACCCCCAGGGATCAGAAAGTTAAATATAGAGAGTAAAACAAGTGAGTGACTGGACCATGAGACCATATGGACTCATATTAATATATTCTCTGTGAGTGGAAAAAGATTTCCAGAAATTAGTGTCAAAATATTCTTTCCTTTTATGGTCTATTGAGTCATTACCATGGTAACTACCAGCTGTTCATGCAATGGAGAGTATGATATGGAATATGAAGATGGGACTATAATGAGGTTAGAGCCTTTGGTGTTCTCTTTGTAGCCACGTTCATAAAGCTCAATCCAGCTGTGATAATTTTTCACAGCTAAACTTAAACAGATTTGGTTATTTTGTAGTGATCAGCTTAGCTGTTTTCCCCAATGAGTATCACGTGTAGCTTTATAGTCTCCAGCTGTCACCTAGGAATGAGGCTAGATAATTTCACCTACAGTGCTGATGAGGAAACTCTCAAAGCCAGAGAGCAGACAGTGGACAATTCATTGCTCTCAGATACTAGTAGACTATCAGAACTGAAGGAGCAGGAGAGATGACTGGAAGGGTTGAGTCAACAATGTTTCAAACATTTAGGGCAAAGGTATCTGGAATTTGGTCATAGAATAGGTTGTTTTTCCTAGAAGCCCGTAGTCACTTATAACCACATTTGTTAGGTAAGTGTCCACAAATATTCCCTTTTAAAGAATTCTGATGTTAATTTTGAAACAAGAAGCAAGCATTTTAAACCACAAAGTACAGTATAGAGCTGACCCAGTGGAAAAGCATCCGATGAAGGTGTCTAACCTTTTATGTGCCTTCTGGGTACTCCACACAGACTTTTTTATATAACTTCTGTTATGAGGACCAGGCTCTGAGATCTGTCTTCTACTCAGCAGTGGTTGCCTAAACAATTTACATATATAAAGCCTGAGCTAGACAATAAAAAATATATACAACAAAATGACATTATGTAACTCACATTTTCACTGGCGTTCTTACCTGAGGCAGATCTATACAGGAAGTCAAATATTTATCACACTAATTCTTGACTGTATATAAAAATAACACAATGTAACACAATATAAAAATATGTCCCCAAGAAGAGCCTGGAACACATTGGCACAGGAGACAACTTCCTGGACAGAACACCAACAGCCCAGGCCTTAATGTCAACAATTAATAGATGGGACCTCATGAGGCTAAGAAGCGTCTGTAAGGCAGGAGACACTGTCAAGAGAACAAAGCAACAGCCTACAGACTGGGAAAAGATCTTCACCAACCCTACATCTTGCAAAGGTCTAATATCCAAAATATATAAAGAACTCAAGAAATTAAACACCACCAAACCAAATAACCCAATTGAGAAATGGGGCTTGGAACTAAACAGAGAATTCTCAACAGAGGAATATCAAATGGCTGAGAAACACTTAAAGAAATGCTCAACCTCCTTAGTCATCAGGGAAATGCAAATCAAAACAACTCTGAGATTCCATCTTACACCCATCAGAATGGCTAAGATCAAAAATTCAAGTGACACCACATGCTGGCGAGGTTGTGGAGAGAGAGGAATACTCCTTCATTGCTGGTGGGAATGCAAACTAGTACAGCCACTTTGGAAATCTATCTGGTGCTATCTCAGAAAACTGGGAATAGGGCTTCCTCAAGACCCAGCTATTCTACTCCTTGGAATATACCCAGAGGATCTCCAGCACACAACAAGAAAATTTGCTTAACCATGTTCATAGCAGCCTTATTTATAATAGCCCAATCATGGAAACAGCCTAAGTGTCCTTCAGTAGAAGAATGGATAAAGAAACTGTAGTACATTTACACTATGGAATACTACTCAGCTATTAAAAACAAGGAATTCCAGAAATTTGTGGACAAATGGATTGATGTAGAAATGATCATAATGAGTGAGTTAACCCAGAAGCAGAAAGACTCAAATGTTATATACTCACTTATATCTGGACACTAGGCCAAGGGGCATGTCCCATGAAAGTCTTCACTTACCAAGAAACTGCAACAGAAGGGAGGACATCTTATCGGGAGTCTAGATGAGAGAAGCATGGCAGAATAACAAAGTAGAAGGATCCAGAGGGTCCTAGAAACCTACAAGAAGAACATTATGATAGGCAGATTTGGGCCCAGGAATGCTGCTGAAACTATGGCTCCAGCCAAGGACAATACAGGCCGTAAACTTAAAACCTCAACCCATATCTAGCCAATGGACAGGACATTCTCCACAATTGAGTGGAGAGTGGGATATGACTTTCACATGTACTCTGGTGCCTCATATTTGACCATGCCCCCTGGATGGGGAGATCTGTTGGCACTCAAAGGAACGATAGCAGGCTGCCAAGAAGAGACTTGATACCCTATGAGCATATAAAGGGGGAGGAGGTCCCCTTCAGTCACAGTCATAGGGGAGGGCAGTAAGGGAAAAATGGGAGGGAGGGAGGAATGGGAGGATACAAGGGATGAGATAACCATTGAGATGTAATAAGAATAAATTAATAAAATAAAATTTAAAAATTAAAAAAACAAACAAAAAATATGTCCCCAAAAGAGCCAGTGACACTCGGGAATCTGGACCATGCATATTGAAAGGGATTCTTGGTTTTTATGGCTGACCATGCTTGTCCTACCTCACAGCCTATCTTATAAAATGCCATTTGCTCTGATCTTAAATGAGTAGGCAAAATGAGACAAAAAGCATCATGCTTCTTTACTTTCTATATAAAAGGTAGGAGGATGGAAAACGGAACTCACTGACTTGTTAGGCACTCTGAAGACATGTCAAGAGTAGGCCTTCATTCAATGCCTTCTCTCAGGTTGGGGAGTCACAGTAAATACAGTTTGGTTAGAGATTCTGAATGTGCAGATGGTTCACAGTCTGGTAATGTCTGAGTGTTGGAGTCAACTTCTGGTTGGCATGCTCTGTTCTTATAGATTAGGATTTAGGATGTCACAGTCATGGCTTGAGGCTCCTGGAATTGTTTTTGTTTTTGTTTTTAAGCAGCACTGTGGCCATTTGTACTTGTCTTGAGGTAAATCATACAACAGATGGCACAGTACATAGAGAATCTCTTTAGACTCTGTTTCATGTTCTTATTGTTCCTTTAGTCTCTCTAAGCATGTTCCAATGTGAGGTTGAGTAGACAATTATTAAACAAGTGATTTATAGAAGGACTTTACATCACATCTGGAGTCATAACTAGATGAACCACTCTTCCTCCATTTATTTGTCTATATACGACTTCTTTCCAGTCTCATAATAACTGAATTTGTTTTGTGCTTAACTTACAATCTATGGTTCATTATATCACAAGAAGACAGGGTAGAAATCTGAAGACAGGGACTGAAGCAGAGATCATGGAGAAACACAGCTTATGCTGCTTACTCTAGCATGTTCAGGTACTTTTAAAAAAAGGTTAAAATAGGGACTTTTCCCATGTACTATATGCTGATTATAGTTTCATTTCATCTATTCCTCCCAGGTTCTGTCCACCCCCCCCCCATTCATCCAGATGCACCTCTTTCAGCTCCTCATTAGAAAGCAAACAGGTTTCTAAGGTATTAAAACATCATAACATACCAATGTGCTGGGCACGATGGAGCATGCCTTTACTTCCACTCACTCGGGAGGTAGATTGCGGTGAGTTCAATGCCAGCCTGGTCTATAAAGTGAGTCTACACAGAGAAATCTTGTCTTAAAAAAACAAACAAACAAAAAATCATAGCATAATATAACATAACAACCAAACATGTCAGAGTTGTATAACACAAAGAATCCAAAGGAAAAGAGCTAAAAAAACTGCACAAGAAATAGAGACCCACTCTTTGAATCCTCAGAAATCCAATAAAAACACTAAACTCAAAGCCCTAACATATACATTGAGGACTTGGTGTAGACCTGTTCTGGCCCTGTTGTTTGTGCTGCTGCAGTCTCGGTGAGTTCATATGAACTTTGCTCATGTTGATCTAGAGACCCTTGTTTTCTTGGTGTTCTCTGTTTCCCCTACTCTTTCTGCTTCCTCTTCCATGGGGTTCCATGAGCCCCAGGGGATGAATTTCATGGAGAGACCTGATTTAGGGCTGAATGTTCTAAGGTGTCTTGCTCTCTACAAAATGTTCCTATTGTTAAGGAAAGCAGAGACTCCTCTGTTTTCTCTCTTCTGACCATGCTATTAGATCAGATTAGCTTGTCCCCAGAATAAAAGCCATTCCTTAGCTATTTCTATAGACTTTCTGTTTGCAGTATCTACACTGACTGTAGGCCTATCACTCGAGTATCTGTGACTACTCTAATCAAGAGGACAAGTCTGACTACTGCTGGCTCTGGTTGGCTATTCTCTGAACCTTTCTCTCCTTCATGAATTTGCCAGGTCCTGATTGTTTAACATCCAGAAACCCAGTTCTTTAAAATGAGTCTTTAAAAATGAGCAGGGAGGTTTAATTGTCACATTTATAACTTATTTATGTACTATTGGTATTATGATATCCACAGAGATACCAGGTAGAGTTGCCTTTTTGACTGAATTGAATTACCTTTATAACCCTTAGATCTGTGCTAGAACTCTGGCTTTTTTATTTGGGTCACACAATAATATTTAGGGCAACAGAATCTGTACTTTTGCATGAAACTTTAAATGGCCTTAATTTAAATCTATTTTGCATGAAACAAGGGAAGAGATAGAGCTCGCCTTTTACAGGTTAGTTATAATTTTTATATTGCTCTCTTTTAAACATATTCTTACTTTCTTTGTTACCTTTTAAATACTTCAAAATTTGCCCATAACTCATGGATACCATTCCCTGTATAGGTAAGCTAGCTGAACACAAGTCTGCATGTGTCTTCAAAACAGCTTTTCTCCATGCTTTCTGCTTCAAATTCCTGCTGTGAATTCCCTCATCCGGTAAGAGGAATAAACCCTTACCTCCCCTAAGGTGTTTTTGTTAAGCGTGTTTTATCACAAGAGAAGAAAGAAAACTAATACATTTCTTTTAATGCTGACTTCTAAGTTGTCTTAGATTAATGATGATCTTGTTTCTGCAGAAAGGAAGCTCAGATGCCCTAGGAAGGCAGGCTCCTCTTAAATCACGTTAAAGGTAAAGGCAGAAAAATTAGTCCTTTGATGAGATAAACTTTACTTTGTAGTGCAGTGGCTTACAGAGCCAGCCATGCAGCTTCATAGTCTTCCCTCCTTTTTATTTTATTCAGAAAACATAACTCCTGTTTTTTAAAATCATTTTTCTAAACTTGCTTTCATCAACATTGTGGAGAGGTAGTCCACCGTCTGTGAGACATTGGGCAATTAGGGTTTGAACAGGTTTCCCTTCCAAATAAATTCAGTTTGACCACACAAACATTCCTCACAATACCATACTGTCATAAAAGTTACAGTAATCCCAAGCAATCAGACATCTTGGGGAATAGTGAATGGTCCACTGGGCAGAAAATGTTTCAGATGTTCAGTGGGAAACCTTGTCTGGTGAGAATGCTTCAAGAGCAAGCTTGACCAGTATTTTCTATGAAGTCCTTCAGGTGTGGCATGCTAGGAGGATGGTACTGTAGGGGGTTCCAGAAGGACTTTGAGGACATCAGCCAGAAATGACTGCTGAGAGATCAGCATGTGTAAACTCAGCAATGGTGCAATAACTCAACTGCCACTGAAGCCAGTCACACAGTGACCAGTATCAGAGTTCCCTTGCAGAAATTACAGTTGGGTCCTAGCTTTGTACTCAGGCGCTCACAGCTTTTGCCCAGTAATTAAAATATCAGAGCCTCAGTTGCATTTAGTTCCCTGGAATGAGTGTCACACCATGTGACCTGGTCTGTCTAGTCTACATACTGAAGGACATGGGGAAGGTATGTCTTAAGTGGGACCATACACATGACATGTAGCTGCAAGCTAGATGAAGACTTCTCAGCTCTGGGAAAGCAGGAAGGTCTCAAGTGCGTTATTCCCTGTGAGTATAGACAGGGACAGCTTTCCGGGAGCAATGGCCTGATTTTTTGGAGAAAGCATGGCATTCAGAGAGTCTGTAACTTCACTAGTAGTCAGTATGTTACAGGACTTGGCATCACATCCTATGTCCAAACAATCCAGTTTCAGTCAATTGCATTAAGTAAGACAACTTCAAAAGCCATATTAATAGTAAGACTGTCGCTGTTAGTTTCAAGAGTTGGCCTAATAGATGTTTATCATTAGGCTTATAATTATACTTATATACTTATAATTATAATTATTACAGTGGTAATATCTAACCCAGTAACAAAAAAAAAAAAAAAAAAAAAAAAAAAAAAAAAAAAAAAAGATACAGACAACTGTTATATTGAGGCTGGTCAGATATTAACCCCCTAACTACCTTCCAATATTTTGCAATCTCGAGACCATTTCAGCTGCTTCTGAAAATTTCTTTTTGGGCTACCTCCCAATCATAATCCCAAACTATTTGCTAAGGTTGTTCATCTGAGCCTTGTCTTTCATGTAGAACTTAAGAGTGTCTCCTCTGGGCCCATGTTGCTCTTTCCTATCACATAACAATTCCTAGATCCTAATAGCTGTTATCTGGAGTTTCTCAGCCCACCTGAAGCTGTTAGATCATTAACCCTTCAGTGGGAGTCTGGAGACACGGCTCAATGGTTAAGAACACATACTGCTTTTGGGGGAAGACCCAGTTGATTCCCAGGAGTATTGAGCAGAAGAGAACTGAGGAAAAGCTCAAACCAGAACAGAGTGTTTCCAAACATTAACTGTTTGAATCATTATATTGAGCCCAGTGGCTACAAAACAGCCTCAGAGTGTTCGAGAATCCATTGCTTTCCTACTGGTAAATAACCTATTACAGAAAACTTAAAGACAGTGATGAGGAGGAGTCTGGGAACAGGGGTGTTTGCTGGTTCTCAGTTAAACTGGTGCCAGCACACCTGCTCTCACAGGTTAAGGTTCTCTAACTTGCTTTCATTTTGAATAGATTTCAACACAAAATCAATGGATCTCGTTATAGAAATGTAATACAAAAATATTTGTAAAAGCTCTGATGTGGGCTCAAAGGCACAAAACTATATGTGTGCTCCTTTTATGATTTTATTAGAAAATCTAAATATTATAATAAAAATGCATATGTATATTTAAGTGAATTAGTTATTCTCATATTCATTCTTGTTAAACAGATGAGAGAGAAACTGTGGGAGAGAGGCCCAAAAGGCACAGACCTGACACAGCTTTGGTGGCTTTTAAGTGTCCAGGACCCTAGTGCTCTGAAATTTTCATTGGCCTCAAAGACATCTCAAAGAACTGTACCAAAGAACTATAAAATGAGTAATCATATTTTCTAATTTGGGAGAGGATGGAGTGTTGTGGCCATGAATATTCCCTAAGGCATCAAGGCAATGAGGAAGGCAATTTACTAAAGCGCGATTGAGTGCAGTTGAGAACTGCACAAGCAAGCAGGACTGATGGCCAAGACATTCACAGAGGGCAACAAGCCTAGGTCGGACAGTCTGTGCTCAATTTCTTCAAAACAGTTGTCCACTTAAAGGCCTGTGATCATTCCTCTAAGGAGCTGACTTCACAGTCTGATACTTATTTCCAGATCAGACCCCAGGGTTTAGACTTTACAATATGGGTAACTTCCAAGGGAGGCCATAGAAGAGTAAGGGAGTATTTTCATTTTGTGTTAACTAAAAACAAATCTTCGATGCCTACAGGTTATGTATATGTATCCAATAAGGTGGAGTCTGCTTAGCATCTCACAGACCGATATCAAGTGTTCTGGTTAAGAATCTAGCTTAATGAGTTCTTTGCACAATCAAGTTTCACACGGTTATAAGACTGCTTTTGCTCTGTCATACTTTGTATCAGTTACTAAGTGCTATTTAACTTGTTGTGTAAAGAGGGAAGAAAGCTATAGAAAAACTTGTTAAAGGTTTTTTCTTTTCTGATTTGGAGTGTTTTGTATTTAAATGACTACTGAATCTTGGTGACCACAAGACCCACTGTGTTTTGGATATTTACAGCTATGTTTTACTTGATATGATATTGATGCCTTTACTGAGTCCTTCTCCTCTTGTGCCCACAGTTCATAAATTTGGTGTTTTAATCATATCCTCCTTTTCTCCTATCTTTTTCATTCTTCATTATTGTTTTACCTCTGTCATATTTTAAATTTTTTGTTTTAACTCCTTATCTTTAAGTCTCTCTGTTGGTGAGATTTCTTACTAATATTTGAATTTAATTTATTTTAGTTTTTTTATTTACATATTTTCATTTGACTTTTTAAAAAGTATTTTGTACCTTTATTTGAAGCTTTTGTCTCATACTTACTAAGTGTCATAATGTATGCAAATATGCATGATCTCATTGTGTATACAGAGAGATACTTTGTGTCCTGCTTGATTTTGGGAGGATTATTCTTATCATTCTTTGGATTTGTTATTTATCATGTCTATGACTATAAAAAAAAGGGAAGTAAGGGAGGAAGAGAAAACAATACTTTTTAGGGAAATAAAGCTTTAGCTCCATGACTTTTTAACATGCAATACATAACATTAACATTTTAAATAAATATGTGGATAGGAAAAAGTGGCCAAAATTTGTAAGACATCTGAAACAACACATGCAGTTCAGCAGGTTATTATGATTCCATTATTTACCAGTTACTAACTATGAAGCAAGGATCTGGTAAAAGGTCAGGAGTATAGCCCTGGTACCAAGAGCCAGAAAACTTAAAATCACATAAATTATTTGCCAGAAAGTTCCAAATATAATCTGAAAAGGCACAAAAACCTAGAGTGTAGATCCAACTAATGCCATATGGTTAGTTCCGAAAAAGGAAGGAGAAGAAGAAGAAGAAGAAGAAGAAGAAGAAGAAGAAGAAGAAGAAGAAGAAGAGGAGGAGGAGGAGGAGGAGGAGGAGGAGGAGGAGGAGGAGGAGGAAGAGGAAGAAGAAGGAGAAGGAGAGTGGATAGGAGGAGGTGGAAGAGGAGGAAGGGAGGAAGAAAAAGAAGAAACACTGTGAATAACATCATAAAGTCAATAGAAATTGGAAAATAAATGCATTTCCAAGTAATTAATCAATTAGATAATATATCAAAAATAATAGGATGAGAAAAAGTCTCGATTTTATTTTGATTTTTTTTAGAACTTCTTGTTTTATTTTGTATCTTTCAATTTTCATAATTTTGTTTATCTATTCAGAAGAAAACATGTAGTTCAATGAATATGAAAGTTTAGGTAGATCCAAGGGATGCTGAGGGAGGAGAAGAATATCATAAAATATTACATTAAAATACTTTCAAATGGAAAAATATACAAATTATAGGCAAATAGAGATGATGATGAGGATATAAAAGTATTTGATAACATTTTAGTGGTTAGCTTTTTATTTTTTCAATAGAAAAATGAAATAACCTGATAGAGAAACCAAGAAAAAGCAGAGTCCTCTAATTCTACAAAGGAGAAGCTCATGTCCCAAGGCAGATTTCCCACATGAAAGAATGTGGATCTCTTTCTTGTTTCAGAATCTCCTTCAATGTTCATTGAAATAGGGGTCTGGGTATTGCCTGTGGAATTATAGATTTTGGGAATATAGATAATGAATTGGGTTTTTACCAATGATTGTTTAGTATATTTTTATAGACAATATTTTAAAAGCAGTCCTTGAGGTAAGAATGTTAGAGGATAGCCTTTGTTGCCCCTTGAAAGACTATGTGATGGGAAGTGGGTTGTTAATTCAACCAAGGAGGGACTCCAGGGACATATTTGAAGCTATTTTAAATACTTCAGTGTAAGGAGTATGATGTGAGCTTTAGATGGGCCCATGGGCTTAATTTATTTTGGTCATGAACAGGAGAAAATGGAGAGAAAAGCCCACTAATTGGAAAACCTGTGGCATTTCTTTGACTCTGAGTAAAGTGATGACATGATCCTTCACAAGAAGAGAAAGATGACCAAAGGGATTGTTGTGGCCTCCTTCAACACTATTGTAATAAACTAATCACATTGAAAAAGAGGTGTCACAAAGGACCCAGAGGAATAAACATGATTATCTGTCTTCAGAGCAGCAAGACAAGGGAAAAAGCAGAGCTGCATTAATAGACTGAATGTGTCAGTTATGTCCTCCAGCATCCCCAGAGACCTGGTTCCCTCACATTATCCTTCTACCCTGCTTCCTCCTTAGAGAACTTTCCTGGGTCTCTATGCCTGGTTTTCCTGTTAAATTCCAACAAACTCATAGTCTGACTTATAACATTGGTGACATAAAAACAACAACAACAATGATAACAACAAGAATAAAAACAGAATAGGAAATAATTGAGAACTCAGAAAAAATTTTCCTGTTTGAGCAGCTTTTTTTCCCAGATGAAACTGGGTGAAAAGGTAGTCAGGATTACTTTGTAACTCAGATATGGGAGTCTCCAATAAAGAAAATCTATGGCTCCTGGAAATAATATAAATAACTCTACTTGAAGAAGAGCAAAGTGTTTGAAAGGGCATTTCTCTGAAGACTACCAGCAAGTAGCCAACGGGGGGGGGGGGGGGGGGGGGGGAAGTGCTACACCTAATTAGTCAGGAAAATAAAATTCAAAGCCATCCTGAGGTGACACTTCATTGAAACTCCAATGTCAGCAGGAGTTCAAAACAGAAGTGGTGAAGGTGTGTAGAAATAAAATTCTCATATGCTGACAAAGAGAGTAATACATCAGGACCCTGTTCAAAACTCCTGACCAGTTTTTCCACATAATTACACATTGAGTTACCACACAAACTAACAATTCCTCTGCTAGGTGTAGATCCATGAGTGATGAAACATATTCACAAAGAAAATGTACACAGATGTTTATAGCAGTAGTTGCCTTAATTGTAAAGGTGCAAAATATGCAATTGTTATTAAATCAAGGGATTTCAATAAAATGAAGTATGCTAATTTGAAGGGATATTATTCAGCCTTAAAAAGGAATGAAGTGGCAAAGAATGCTGAAACACAAATGAAAAGAAGGGCCGTGTTGGTCTCTGTTCTCCGGCTTCAGCAAGGGGTAATGTGGATGAAGTCCGTAGCCAATGTTACCACCAAATGTCAAGACTGGGATCTGATGTCTGTGTCGAACACTTGTGGAAGCCTATGATGTCATGCTGCTGGACTACAAAGGGCGAGAAAGCTTGTTTTGTGTTTTGCAGTTGTGTCGATGGCTGCAGATTCATTTGAAAATTAGAGACACAGGAGGCTTCAGTAACACCCTTAACCCACCCTCAAAGAAACAGTTTAAACAAGAAGCCATTGACAAGAAGTCTTAAAATTTGTAATAGAAATGCTAAAGTGTAGCTCTTCACAGTTGATGGAAAGAGTGAGGGCAGGGAAGAACTCAATTTTTAAGGGGCTTCCCACTGGGAGTTGGACTACGCTCCAGTGAATATATGAGCAACCAAATTGTATTTGATATTATTTTCTTTATTTATTTTTCCTTCTTTTCTTTTGGGGGGAGTCACGAAGGTGTGTGTGGACCTGGGAGCACTGGGAAGTGAATGTGATCAGGTACATTATGAGAAATTTCCAAATTGAAAAAACCTATTTTGTTAAAAGAAGGAAGGAAAGAAGTAAGGCAGGCAGGCAGAAAACTTTTCACCGATCCTAGCCTGCTAGAATGAACCCTTACATCACAGTGCCATATGAAAACACTAGTTCTTGGAGTAGATATAGCTTCTGCACTAAGAAGGAAAGTCTACCAACTCAGTTGACCAAGATCCACAGCCTCAGTGAGGCTGGGTTAGACACTGGTGGCCAATGATTATGCTCAAAGCCACTTTAAGTTGACACGGGTTCTCTTTCAATCTTAGGATCAGATGATCTCATCATCTCTGTGTAGAACTTATTACTCTATACTTTTGCTTTCTAAATATTCACATTACCTGTCCTACAACTAACATCCTGCTTCTTCATGACAAAATATTCTACATTACCTCTAAATAATATTCTAGAATGTTCAATTCCTTTTATTGTCTTTGTGTCCAGAGCCAGAATAGTGCTCTGAAGTTTGTTCTAAAAATCATCTTTCATTTTTCTCTTTCAAGTTTTCCCATTAATATTCCAAGAAGTTTCTACCTCTGCATGCCTTGAAGGCTCCTTTCTCCCCCAAAGGCAACACAATTTTCTGTTCTGTCTTCCTATGCTTATTGCAGCATATTCCCTACTTGGTTTTAATATATGGTAATTTACATACCAGCTATGATAGTTTTCATTTTCATAATACATTAAATTCAGAGATACAAAATCAACTTAGATCATGCATCTCCAATTTCTGTACCTAATGGAAAACTTAATATCTTGAATTTCCAATAAACTTTGTGTCATCTAGTAATTTTTCAGTTTCTTCTGGCTTTTGATTTAGTGACTTCTATGTCTGCAGAATGGAGAGCAATGCAAAGGAAATAGGTGCATGGTACCTTATTGCTTTCTACCTAGAGACACTTAGATTTCAGAGTAAGGTTTGAAAGTATGCAAGTTACAGTGTAAAGCTAATTATCAATATATGTACTTCAGATTGGAAATGATTTCTCTAATCTGTCCAACAAATCTGGCCTTTTGCTTCCAGTGACAGGTATGAAGTCCTTTGTGTATTATTGTCTATTCAACAGAAAGATTTGTAGAAGCATAGAGAGGCTTTATGGGACAGGCTATCTCCAGTATTTTTTTTTTTTACATTTTATCTTTAGTAACTATTGCAATGATGATGATGACAACAAGTGCTCTGTCTATTAAGCACATAGTGACAGGTTATGTGGCATCCTCACATCAATTACATTTAATAACTAAGTCAATGAAAAACATCATTACCGGTATTTTATAGCAGGACAAAGGAATAGGAACATAGCCTGAAGGCCATGGTAACACAAATTTTAAAATGTAATTTTAAACCACATCCTAGTGATTCAAAAGGTTGTATGTACTTGTCGTTATCACTGTCCTTCAGTTTGAACATCCAGAAGTTTATGTTTATTTTTGGGTAGCTTCAGTGTGAAAAAGTTGCTGCTCCAGCTTTGGCCTCTATCTCCCTTTCCGAACTAAGAAGCAGAGTCACACGAGGCTTGATTGCTATTAACAACAGCTCTGTTCACACAAAGTTCACACAAAGCTGCTCACATAAAGCTCTCCTTTACATGTCACATTTCTGTGGACTACATAGGGTCAAAACCAATTTATAGAATTTGCAACCCCTAATCATTCATTTCCTACTTCAATGCCAAAATGGTTGACACATGGATATTGCTGGTTGCTTTCTTGTAAACTTATACAATGTGAATCTTCAGTTTTCTCTGTTTCTATTTAATCAGTTTTTGAACATGCTCTGTTTTCCCTTGTGATACATTACACTTGGGCAAGCTAAGTTATTATAGTCCCAAAGAATTTTATACACAGGTCCAAATTCTCTGCACTTTCATTTTTCCTATTTCATATGGTTTTGACTAATTTATAATCAATTTTATAACTTCATCTCTGTATTTCACAACAAAAAGTGCCTGGACCACCAATGGCCATTTATTTGCCATCTCCCAGAGCACATCATTCATCTACTCCCATGACTGGCTTCTTTATCTTTATCCTGTAGTCTCCTTTGCCTTGTCTAGTTAACACAAAGTTTCTCTAACTGCCACCTTCTGCACCATGATTTTCAGAACTTCTGAGATGAGCTGCATTTACAACCTTGGTAGTCAATCTGCTAAGTGACTCATAGACCAAGATCCTTTTCAAAGGCAGCCAAAAGTCCTCAGCTGTATGCTTCAGTGCTTTTCTTTCTGTTTTGCTTCATTTAGTAAACTCAGATTCTGGTTATTGCTTCTTCTATATATTCACTGATCTTCAATACTGTGATGATAATTTTATTTGTAATTTATTGACTATTTCTCTCAAACATTTTAAATACTGCCTATGTCACTTCTTAGAGTTTATATTTTCTTTATATTTTTATTAAATGTGTTAATTCTTCACTCCAATTTCTAAATGTTTTATCATATATTTCCAGTGTTTTATATATTCATTTTACCTGCAAAATATTAGATTTAATAATTATTTTTATAATATTAACCATGTTCCTCAAATTCCTCATATATAAACTTATTTCTCTTTCATAAACATAGTCTTATTAATTTTTCAGATCTCAGAATTTGCCTTCTAAATTCAAAATTTGGGATTACTTCAGATAAATTGACATGAACTTATTTTTTTAATGCTGAATGTATATTTTTTCTCTCTAATGAAGCCCATCCTTCAGGTTGAATAAGTTAGTTGAAAACCCTGTAGAAATG
The DNA here is from genome assembly GCF_903995435.1 of Acomys russatus. Classification (NCBI taxonomy): domain Eukaryota; kingdom Metazoa; phylum Chordata; class Mammalia; order Rodentia; family Muridae; genus Acomys; species Acomys russatus. The sequence continues at coordinate 22,146,411 of NC_067146.1, read as the reverse complement.
GTGAAATTTCTGTCCCTGGAATTGATTCACAATCAGTTTATTTTATCTAAAAATTTATAAGCTTTCCTCATTTTATGTTTGTTTTCATTCATGTAGAATAATGGTAGGGATGTCCAAGATCAGTTATATCTTCTAAAAATTTCAAAATCTGCTTATTGAAAATGTATAATTCTTTTGAGAAAGTAGGAAGTATGATATTTTTACATTTAAAAAATGGAAAAGTCAAGTAACTTCTGTTTCATAGTATGGTCTAGTGCTTTGTATTTGCTAATTGCTTGACCCTTCCCCAAGTGTGGCTGTTTAACCTTTCTTCATACCAGAGGAAGGCAGGCATGGGAAAGCTTCATAGGCTTTTGGGTCAGAGAGGATCTTGGGAAGGAGAAACAGTCAGGTACTGTAGGAGGAAGGTGGAAGAGGATCACCACAGGATAGAAAAGAGCCAAAGGGGCCTAGAAGAGGACTCTGAAGTTCCACATGAAAGAAATGACTGAGATAAACATTTTTAGCTGGTATTTTGAGATTATGGACGGGAGGTAACCAAAGAGAAATTATTAGAAACAGATAGCATAGGATGAAGGCTGGGAGATTGGAAAGGTAATTTAGGGGATTAATATCTGCCTTGTCCCCAGGTGAACCAAGGCTATTCTACATAATTTAACATATATCTGAGCCTTTTATTGATTGATAGTAGGTTAGAAAAAACTGCCGTAGTAACTATGCATTTTTTTTTTTTTTTTTTGGCTGCAGTTTTAATTAACAGTAACAAACCTCCATTATTATAGAAATCTTTTTGAGGCCATACTTTTTGCATGTATTCTAAGGGTAAATACTAGATATTATCAGTGGTTAATGTCTCACATTTAATGCCTAATATCTTATTTGATTCCTTCTCCACCTTGAATAATTTTTTGAAAATATAATCGCTAATCCATTGCCTATTATTCATACATTTAAAACATTTACTTATCTCGCTCACAAGTTTGCTGTTTATACCATGGAATTACTCTGTACCCACCTTAGATGACACAATTGACACAGTGTATACCTTCCCTGCCACAGTGACCAGTAACCTGGAACTGTGAACTAAAAATAACCCTTTTCTACTCACTCTTTTGTCAGATTGTTTTATCTCCACAACAGGAAACAAGGCTAGGCCCCTTCTTACTATAAGGTGATAAATCCTGTTAGATAATGAGCCTGGGCTTATGATCTCATTCAGATCTTCACAGAGGGCATCTCCAAATGAAGCACATTAATGTTTCCATTAATAATTAATGTTTCAATGAGTAAAGGTTGAAACAATGAAACCATAAAACATCCGCATTTGCTTTCACACACCACAACCGAGATGACATACCCAACTCCAGCAGCTTCAATTTGTTGTGTGGAATACCACTGTCTTTTCATTACTATTGAAATGTTTGGTTAGACAATCTCTAACCTGGCTCTTCTTGTCCCATCTTCCTGAAAGAATGGAGTAAGATGACTGTAATATACAAATCAGCGTTACTTTGTTTCCTAACAGGACTAAACAAATTGAAGTGGCTTAGATAACATTAAACAGATAGCCACCTGGGATTTGACAAAACTAACGGCACTTTTAGCAGTTCAGTAGCAGTAGGATACTAGCTGAGAGAGAGCCTTTACAGCTCTGGGAAGTGTCGCAGCTAAAAGAAGTTCTCAGAGGGCTTCTGGTGTCACTTGAGAGCTGACCCACCACTGAGAAAGTCTTCAGAAAGCAGGTTACATACAGGAATAGTGAAAGTGGCAAGTCTCCCATATCTGCCAGGCATCGAAGTGTAAGCAACTGTAGAAACAAACTCCCACTATGGATCTTTGAGGCTTTGGTAGGAATGAGTCCCTATGCTCCGCGTTGTTGCAGGAATGCTAGAGGCTGCTGGAGTGTTCATTCCTGCCCAAGTCAGAAGCCTCAGATGCAGGGAGCCTTCTGTGAATCTTGATGAGCCCCTTGGGAGCTTTTTTTCTCTCTCTAGTGCTCATCACATCTTTTTATTGCAGCCCTGGAGTGTCCAGACTTATGAGATGCCGGCTGGGCCCTGATAGGATGAATGTGAGACTTACAACCAATCAGGGAAGAGCTATCAAAACTGTTCTGGTCCCTACGTCAATGAGTGGATTCCTGGTTTGATTGAAGCTGGGCTCTGCCTGTCAATAGCTGGAGGAGGCTCTCTGAGTGGCAGAGACCACAAGCTGCATACTGGGGAGAAACTTCTGAATATGATATGCAACTGCATATGGGAGACAGCTCCCAACCAGGTCACTGCAGCATTTCTTTACAGTTTGTTTAGTTTGTTTGTTTTACTTTTATACACAGTCATGCCTTGAAAATATAGTGCTATATTGTTAGTGGAGTGACCTGAGGCACTTGAAGAATTACCCAATTGTGACAAGCCAATCAGCTAGGAAGCACATATTGGGATCTTTTATCTCCAGAGGCTAAAATATTTACTAATGACTACTAAGACTTTTTAAAAATATATTTTATTGATTTATTCATATTACATCTCAATTGTTATCCCGTCCCTTGTATCCTCCCATCCCTCCCTCCCTCCCATTTTCCCCTTACTCCCCTCCCCTGTGACTGTGACTGAGGGGACCTCCTCCCCCTAAGTCTTACTCTTGTTAGAACTAAAGCATATGCATCAGGCTAACCTTGTTCTTTTTCTTCTCTTCATGTGGCTTTGATCTTTAGATTTTTGATTTGGAGACTTCTCCTGTCCATTCAAAGATGTCAATAACACATTCTTGTCTTAGGCAAGCAAAGAAACCAACAAAATTCAACAAACATGATAAAAATAAACTGATGATGAACTTTTTATAGAAATGAAAGAACCTAGGCTAGTTGAAAGCATTGAAAAATAATTCTGAACAAAATTACTGTTTTATTTAACATTTTCCAAAGGCCTTATTTGATTATTTACAATAGCTAAAACATGGTAGTAACAGCTGAGGTCAAATTTACTTGCATGCAAGATATGCCTTAGTAGATTAAAACAGGAGATATGCGTGTATCAATGAGCAAAAATCACAAGATAATTAATTGAAAAAAAAACAGGGATTATGCAGCAAAAATAAGTAAGTTGTTTGAACTGTTCTTGGTGCTGGATATTGACACAAAATTGTGTATGTAAATAAATAGAAAGAAAACAGCAAGAAAACTGTGAATTATATCAAGTATGAAAGGCATGCAAGGAACAAGGTCATTTATCCACGCTGGTATCTTCTTTATAATTACTTTTAATACAAAAATGTAAACTCCAAATTCACCTCCAATAAAAGGTATAGCTGAAGCACACTGTCAGCTAAGTTGAAAATGAAGCAGAAATACTTACAAAAGTACTCATTTCTAGAAAACAAATTGTTTTATGTGTCAAATTTATATTTATATAATTTCTTTAAACAAAATATTCCAAAGCTATAAAGGTATGGAGATTAATCACGTTTATGTTATAAAGCTGTCTTAACTGTTACATAAAAATTTGACTATGATATCATCATAATATATAAAAGATTCCTCCTTTTTAAAGACAAAAATGATTATAATTTCTGATCATAATTTCGAAATCACTTACTACACATTTTTTAAATCTCAGAATGATGCTAAAATTTTAAAGACATCATTCAGGTCAAGTTCTATCTCAAGAAAATATGGTTCCCCAAGGCCAAGTGAATGACAGCACAGTTATACCACTGCTAGACTGGACTCAGATCTGTGTCTGCTGTCCTTTGACTGCATCCCAGGAGTATCATAATGCTTGGGAATAAAAGAAAAAAAAATTAAGGAAACAAAACAAAACAAACAAAACCAAACAAAGAGATGAACCAAAAATTTAAGTAAAAAGTGCAGTTCAAATTGGCTTTGTTTGTATTCACATCTCTTCAACCTCCAGGATAAACTGAATTTCCTTTGGTCCTCACTGCCCTTCCTGCTAACTTCAATGCATTCCTTTCCTCTTAAAACAGCTTAAAAATCCAGGAAGGAAAGATATGTAGATTTCTTACCAAGTATTCAATAAGTGCTTAAAAGTAGTTTTTTCAGATCCAAGATGGCGGCGAGCAGTGTGGACTGCGTTTGGAGGCTCCAGTGAACAATTCAGGGAATTGCACAGATTTCTGAGCCAGGAACACCGAGGTCCGAACATCACGGCAGCGGGAGTGCTCCACGGTTCGGAGGGACCAGGGTGCGGAGGACCTGCGTGCCCCGGCACACGGGAGGAGCGTGGTTTTTCTCTGATCGGAGCGGCAGAGGCAGCAGCACCAGCGGCACCAGCAGCGGCGGCTGAGGTTTGCAGCTCATAGCCTTCCGGTGGAGGCGATTGGTGTGGTGGCTGGTGGGAATTGCTGCGGGAGATGGGACTCGGGGCAGGATTTGGGTCGCGTGGAGCCTTTGGACCCAGACTGGACTCGGCGGACAGTTCGGCCCCAGAGTCCTGGGTATTGGCCCGGCCCAGCAAGCAATTCTGCCTGAGGCACTAACTCAGCGTGGCCATAGCTCCCCTGCTGTGGCACAGGCTTAGTTGAGCTCGCTGCTCCATCCTAGGCACCACCTCAGCTCAGCGGCAGCTCCCCTGCGGTGACACAGTGCGGGCAGAGCACTTGTTCCACCACTGGCGCTAACTCAGAGCAGCCGCAGTTCTCCTGCTGTGGCGCAGGCTTGGTGACGTGCTCAGTTACATCCTAGGCACCACCTCAGCTCAGCGGCAGCTCCCCTGCGGTGACACAGTGCGGGCAGAGCACTTGTTCCACCACTGGCTCTAACTCAGAGCAGCCGCAGTTCTCCTGCTGTGGCGCAGGCTTGGTGACGTGCTCAGTTACATCCTAGGCACCACCTCAGCTCAGCGGCAGCTCCCCTGCGGTGACACAGTGCGGGCAGAGCACTTGTTCCACCACTGGCTCTAACTCAGAGCAGCCGCAGTTCTCCTGCTGTGGCGCAGGCTTGGTGACGTGCCCAGTTCCATCCTAGGCACCACCTCAGCTCAGCGGCAGCTCCCCTGCAGTGACACAGTGCAGGCGGAGCACTTGTTCCACCACTGGCTCTAACTCAGAGCAGCCGCAGTTCTCCTGCTGTGGCACAGGCAGGACAGAGCTCTCGGTTCCACCAGCTCTAAGACTCTGGTTGGACACAGTGTGCAGTTTGAATCCAGAATTCCTGGCTGAGATTGGTGGTCAGCTCGGGCCCTGAGTCAATAACTGACCACAGCACGCACTTTGGGCCAAAAGGCCCTAGTGGAGCTTGGTGCGTAGTCCCAGCCCAAAAATTCTGGCTGGACCCTATGTGCATTTTGGGCCCAAAATCCCTAGCTGAGCTTGGCAGACGGTTCAGGCCCTGAGAATCTAGCTGAGTTCTGCCCGTGGTTCGGTCCCAGCGCTCCTGGCTAGACTTGGCAGGGAACACAGAAGGCTGTGGATACCTTGGCCTGACCCAACGCTCATTCAGAGACCCAGAACAATTGCAGGATCCACAGCAGAGGGGGACTGAGGATCACTGGCTGTGAGAGACCAGAACAACAGGACTAACCTCCTAACATCCACACCAGTGAAGCTTTGAGCTCGCAGCCTAGGGAAATCGTGAGAAAACAAGTGAATCTATCGTCAGACACCCTCCATTCAACTCTGGAAGCTACCCAACAAAAACAAAGACGGCAAGATGTCTAAAGGACAACGAAAAAGCATACGCAAAAAACCCCAAAACAACATGGCGTCTCCAGTTTCCAGCTATCCCAAAGAAAACCACCCAGAGAACTCAAATACAATGGAAATACAAGAAAATGACCTCAAATCCTTAGTAATGAGGATGATAATGGAGGAAACAAATAAAATTCGTAATCAAATGCAGGAAGACGCAGACAAACAGGTGAGAGACATAAAAGAAGCACATAGAGTGGAACTGGAAAAATTGCAGGAAAATGCAAACAACCACATGAAAGAAATAAGTAAAACGGTTCAAGCTCTGAGGACCTATAAAGAGGCAATGGAAGAAACTCAGGAATATACAAAAAATCAGATGAAAGAAATCAAAAAATCAGTTCAAGATCTGAAAATGAAAATGGATTCAATGATAAACACACAGACAGAAGAAAAACGAGAACGTGAGACCTCAGAGAAGAAGGCGAGCAACACAGAGGTGAGCTTTTCTAACAGAATCCAAGAGATGGAAGAACGAATCTCAGGGCTAGAAGATACAATTACAGATATTGAATCAACCATTAAAGAAAATGCCAAATCTGGAAAACTCCTGACACAAAACATCCAAGAAATTAAGGACACCATGAAAAGAAGAAATTTGCGGATAATAGGCATTGAAGAAAGAGAAGACATCAGACTCCAGGGCCCAGAAACTATTCTCAACAAAATCATAGAAGAAAATTTCCCCAATCTAAAGAAAGAGATGCCTATAAACATACAAGAGGCCTACAGAACACCAAATAGAATTGACCAGAAAAGAAAAACTGCCCGCCACATAATAATCAAAACACAAAACATGCAGAACAAAGAAAAAATATTAAAAGCTGCAAGGGAAAAGGGCCAAATAACATTTAATGGTAAACCTATCAGAATTACACCTGACTTCTCAGCAGAGACCATAAAAGCCAGAAGGGCCTGGACAGAGATCCTGCAAACCCTAAGAGAACACAGATGCCAGGCCAGACTACTTTACCCAGCAAAATTATCAATAACCATTGATGGAGAAAACAAAATATTCCATGACAAAAACAAATTCAAACAGTACCTATCCACAAACCCAGCTTTACAGAAGGTACTAGAAGGAAAACTCCATCCCAAAGGGTCAAGCTACAACCAAAACTACCCAGGAAATAGATAACTATCCCATGGCAAAAACACAACTACACAAACACTCGACTGGAAACAACATCAAAATTAAGACTCTTAACAGTCATTGGTCATTAATATCTCTCAACATCAATGGCCTCAATTCTCCAATAAAAAGACACAGACTAACTGAATGGGTACATAAACAAGATCCAACATTCTTCTGCATTCAAGAAACACATCTCACCCATAATGAAAGGCATTACCTCAGGGTAAAAGGTTGGAAAAAAATATTCCAAGGAAATGGTCACAAGAAGCAAGCAGGCGTAGCCATTTTAGTATCGAACAAAATAGACTTTCAACCAAAATTAATCAAAAGGGATGAGGAAGGACACTTCATACTCATCAAAGGTAAAGTCAACCAAGATGACATCACAATTCTGAACATCTATGCTCCCAATACAAGGGCACCCACATATGTAAAAGATCTCCTAAAAAAGCTTAAACCACACATCGATCCCCACACAATAATAGTGGGAGACTTCAACACCCCACTCTCACTGAAGGATAAGTCATTGAAACAGAAACTAAACTGAGAAATAACATCATTAACCAATGCCATGGGTCAAATGGATCTAACAGATATCTATAGAACCTTTCACCCAAACAAGAAAGAATACACCTTCTTCTCTGCACCCCATGGAACCTTCTCCAAAATTGATCACATCGTAGGTCACAAAGCAAGCCTCAACAGATACAAGAGGATTGAAATAATACCTTGTATCCTATCAGATCACCATGCTCTTAGGCTGCAATTCAACAACAACAGAAATAACAAAAAGCCTACACGTTTGTGGAAACTAAACAACTCTCTGCTAAATGACACCTGGGTCAGGGAAGAAATAAAGAAAGAAATCAAGGAGTTTCTGAAATTCAATGAAAATGAAGAAACAACATAGCTAAATTTGTGGGATACATTGAAAGCAGTGCTAAGAGGAAAATTCATAGCACTAAGTGCCTTTAAAAAGAAATTGGAAACATCGCACATAAGCATCTTAACAACACAACTGGAAGCCCTAGAAAAAAAAGAAGCAGAAACACCCAAGAGGAGTAGACGCCTGGAAATAATCAAACTCAGGGCTGAAATTAACAAATTAGAAACTAAGAAAACAGTCCAAAGAATCAACAAAACCAAAAGCTGGTTCTTTGAGAAAATCAACAAGATAGACAGACCATTAGCCAAACTAACTAAAAGGCAGAGAGACAGTATTGAAATCAACAAAATCAGAAATGAAAAGGGACACATAACAACAGACACTGAAGAAATTCAAAGAATCATAAGATCCTACTTTGAAGGCATATACACCACAAAATTTGAAAATCTAAGGGAAATGGACGATTTTCTTGAACAATTTCACTTGCCAAAGTTGAATGAAGAACAGATAAACAAGCTAAATAGTCCCATTTCCCCTACAGAAATAGAAGCAATCATCGATGGTCTCCCAACCAAAAAAAACCCAGGGCCAGATGGTTTCAGTGCAGAATTCTACCAGACCTTTAAGGGCGAGCTAATACCGATACTCTTCAAGCTACTCCAAAAGATAGAAATGGATGGAAAATTACCAAATTCATTCTATGAGGCCATAGTCTCATTGATACCTAAACCTCACAAAGACTCAACAAAGAAAGAGAATTTCAGACCAATTTCTCTTATGAACATAGATGCAAAAATACTAAATAAAATACTTGCAAAACGAATACAGGAGCACATCAAAGATATCATTCATCATGACCAAGTAGGCTTCATTCCAGGCATGCAGGGATGGTTTAATATATGGAAATCCATCAATGTAATCCACCATATAAACAAACTGAAAGTAAAAAACCACATGATCATCTCCTTGGATGCAGAGAAAGCATTTGATAAAATTCAACACCCATTCATGTTTAAAGTTTTAGAGAGATCGGGGATACAAGGCACTTTCCTCAACATAATAAAGGCTATATACAGCAAGCCAATAGCCAAAATCAAAGTAAATGGTGAGATACTCAAGGAAATTCCTCTAAAATCGGGAACAAGGCAAGGCTGCCCACTCTCTCCATATCTCTTCAATATAGTACTCGAAGTTCTAGCCAGAGCAATAAGACAACAAAAGGAGATCAAGGGTATCCAAATGGGAAAGGAGGAAGTCAAATTATCCCTCTTTGCAGATGATATGATAGTGTACATAAGTGACCCTCAAAACTCCACCAGAGAACTCCTAAAGCTGATAAACACCTTCAGCAAATTGGCTGGATACAAAATTAACTCAAAAAAGTCTGTAGCCTTCCTATACACAAATGACAAGCTTGCAGAGGAAGAAATTAGGAAAACCACACCCTTCACATTAGCCACAAGCAATATAAAATATCTAGGAGTTACCCTAACTAAGCAAGTGAAGGACTTGTATGAAAAAAATTTCAAAACTCTGAAGAAAGAGATTGAAAATGACCTGAGAAGATGGCGTGATCTTCCTTGCTCATGGATCGGGAGAATTAACATAGTAAAAATGGCCATCCTACCAAAAGCAATCTACAGATTCAATGCAATCCCTATTAAAATAACTACACAATTTTTTAAAGACATTGAAAGTTCAATTCTGAACTTCATATGGAAAAACAAAAAACCCAGAATAGCTAAAACAATCTTGTACAATAAAAGGTGCTCCGGAGGAATCTCCATACCTGATCTCAAACTGTACTATAAAGCAATAGTACTTAAAACAGCATGGTACTGGCACAGCAACAGGCTGGTTGATCAGTGGAATCGAATCGAAGATCCAGATATGAATCCACACACATATGGTCACTTGATTTTTGACAAAGAAGCCAAATCCATTCAATGGAAAAAGGATAGCATCTTCAACAAATGGTGCTGGTCTAACTGGAGGTCTATGTGTAAAAAAATGAAACTGGACCCTTATTTGTCACCTTGCACAAAACTCAAATCCAAGTGGATTAAAGACCTCAACATAAAACCAGAGACACTAAGCCACTTAGAAGAAAAAGTGGGAAAGAGCCTGGAACATATTGACACAGGAGACAACTTCCTGAACAGAACACCAACGGCCCAGGCCTTAATGTCAACCATTAATAAATGGGACCTCATGAGGCTGAGAAGCTTCTGTAAGGCAGGAGACACTGTCAAGAGAACAAAGCGACAGCCTACAGACTGGGAAAAAATCTTCACCAACCCTACATCTGACAAAGGTCTAATATGCAAAATATATAAAGAACTCAAGAAATTAAACACCACCAAACCGAATAACCCAATTGAGAAATGGGGCTTGGAACTAAACAGAGAATTCTCAACAGAGGAGTATCAAATGGCTGAGAAACACTTAAAGAAATGCTCAACCTCCTTAGTCATCAGGGAAATGCAAATCAAAACAACTCTGAGATTCCATCTTACACCCATCAGAATGGCTAAGATCAAAAATTCAAGCGACACCACATGCTAGCGAGGATGTGGGGAGAGAGGAACACTCCTTCATTGCTGGTGGGAATGCAAACTAGTACAGCCACTTTGGAAATCTATCTGGTGCTATCTCAGAAAAATGGGAATAGGGCTTCCTCAAGACCCAGCTATTCCACTCCTTGGAATATACCCAGAAGATGCTCCAGCACACAACAAGAAAATTTGCTCAACCATGTTCATAGCAGCCTTATTCATAATAGCCAGAACATGGAAACAGCCTAAGTGTCCCTCAGTAGAAGAGTGGATAAAGAAACTGTGGTACATATACACTATGGAATACTACTCAGCTATTAAAAACAAGGAATTCCCTAAATTTGTGGATAAATGGATTGATCTAGAAATGATCATAATGAGTGAGTTAACCCAGAAGCAGAAAGAATCAAATGGTATATACTCACTTATATCTGCATACTAGCCCAAGGGGCATGTCCCACAAAAGCCTTCACTTACCAGGAAACTGGGACAGAGGGGAAGGCATCCTATTGGGACTCTAAATGAGAGATGCATGGGAGAACAGCAAAATAAAAGGATCCAGAGGGTCCTAGAAATCTACAAGTAGAACAATATGATAGGCAGATTTGGGCCCAGGGGTCCTGCTCAAACTAAGGCACCAGCCAAGGACAATACAGGAGGTAAACTTTAAACCCCTTCCCAGATCTAGCCAATGGTCAGAATATTCTCCACAGTTGAGTGGAGAGTGTGATACGACTTTCTCACGTGTTCTGGTGCCTCACATTTGACCATGTCCCCTGGAGGGGGAGACCTGGTAGCACTCAGAGGAAGGACAGCAAGTAGCCAAGAAGAGACTTGATACCCTATGAGAATATATAGGGGGACGTAATCCCCCTCAGGAACAGTCTTAGGGGAGGGGAATAATGGGAAAATGGGGGGGGGAGGAATGGGAGGATACAAGGGATGGGATAAACATTGAGATGTAACAAGAATAAATTAATAAAAAAAAAAGAAAGAAAAAAAAAAGAAAATAAAAGTAGTTTTTTCTTTTTTAAAAATTTATCAAAATTAATAATAAAAAATGTAAATATGTTCCTTTAACTTCACATTAGAGTAAATATGATAAATATGGCTTACTTCTTTTTTTCTCATTATAATTTATTCAGATTACATCCCAATTGTTATCCCCTCACTTGCAGCTTCCTACTCCTACTCTCCCTCCCTCTTTTGCCATATTTCTATCCCCTAAACCTTTCACAGAAGGGGACCTTCTCCCCTACCATAGGACCACAGGCTATCCAGTATCATCAGGATAGCATGCTTCCTCTTCTTCTGTGTGCCCACATGGTTTCCCCACCAAGAAGAGGTGATCAAATTGAGAGCACCACAGTTCATGTAGGAGGTAGTCTGCACCCCACCCCCAATCATGAGTTATCTATTGTCTATATCTGAACAGGGGGGGTCTAGGTTTTCTGCATGCATTGTCTTTGGTTGGTGGAATAGTTGGTGCTGGACCCCTGGGTATTTTATTCTAAGATACCTTTGAAACAGTCTCTTAAATACTAAAAAGAAGTATAAATTGTAAAAAAGTGAGACTGATTTTCCAAACTGATGAAAATATTAACAGTATGAAAATTTATTAATGGATTATTCTTTATGATATCCTTTTTAAATTTTTAAAATTTTTTTACATATACATTTATATTATTCCACACATATACAATAAACTACTGATAGCAAGAATAGCCATGACACAATCAGTAAATATATAAATATTACATTCTTAGTGTTTTGGCTATATATATTTGACAGCCTTGAAGAAAGCATCTTTCCTATTTTGGTGCATCTAAAATTCTGAATGTAAATTAACTTCCATCACATCTTGTCATTATCAACTTAAAACGTCTATCTAGATCTAAAAACATCTTAACCCCTAGACAACTAAGCTCCATTGTAAAAATAAGCTACCTGGTCTTCAACTCCTTCAGAGGCTTGAGAAGGAATAAACTTGATTACCTGAGTATGCTGCGAGTGCAACTTAGTAGCTTTCCAAATGAGAAGATGACAGAGATAGTTTTCTACCTCGATAGTCACTCAAAATTCTCTATAATGTTGGAACATCTTCAACCTTCTGGCCCAATATATCTGACAGACATATTTGTGATGCAGAAACTTTTGAGGACTTGATTACTCTGTCTTGGCAGAATTTGGCCTTCGACTCTGCCTGCATCCACCCTTGCCTTTTTTTAGTCAGAATTCTGCCTATGGTTGAAACAAGGACCTTTTTCCCAGTGGCTTGTGTGCCACATTTGAAGCCATGTCTATACGGAGGTCGTTTGATGCTCATTATTCTCTTTGACGTAGGCTGCGTGTTGCCAGGAGTTAACCTGTCTCATTTTCAGTGTATCTTTAAAATAATAAGAACATTTTTAAATTCCATATGATATATGTCTCTGAGGTTTTTGAAACCTTATCTAACTATCCTACCTTATCTTTCTAATATTTTTCAAGGCTAAAATTATACAGATATGTCGACCTAAGGTTGAATTCTTACCTTCACATCTGCAGTATGGTGTCTGAATGTCCCTATGCTCCTGACTATGATACAATGGACTAAACCTCGGAAACTGTAAGCAAGCCACAGATAAATGCTTTCTTTTTTAAGAGTTACCTCCCATGGTAATGGTGTCTCTTCACAAAAAATAACAGTGAATAAGCCACTCCCTTTTCTTTTCAAACCATTTGTATTCAGAAACGGATGGATCGTTACAGTAGTATGTTTCTTTATATATTGGTTCCCAGCCTGCGTGCATGACATAGGCATTTTCCATTAAAAATAGCATTAATTTATCTCAGCTTTTAGTGAATTGATCAGAACTTCTTTATTCTCTAGCACTCACTAACATTATTAACAAAAACCTTTAGCCCCATATTTTCAATTATTGGGCTGAATAGCAGCTTGACAGACACAGCCTGCTGCCAAAAATAAAGAAACTGCTAGATGGAATGCTTACCAACTGTTGACAATGATAAGGAAACATGAGAATAATTAATATTCCTCCAAACTCATAACTGAGACACTGAAGAATGGGTATGTGAGGAAATTTGACACCCAAAATCATACACCCTATGAATGAAAAGTATAATAAATCATTATAAATTTTTAAAAGCCCTAAAAATTTATATAACATTGTCATTGATAAGTAGGTAGGCTGAGAGTGATATTTTTCTAAACCACCAGTAATAATAAATAAAGTTTTTTAACTTATGAAAGGATTGAGTCATCCCTCTATGTGATATAAAAATTACATTAGAATCATTATAGCTGGGCAAATCATAAAGCTAAAATATAAAAAGCATAAGTTATAAATGAATACTATTTCAGAAATTAATAAAACTATTATGAATTCTAGTTTTATGAACTTCTAAAATTTTTAACATTGGTGGTTGTTTAATTTTTCATTCTATGAAAATGCTTATTTAGAATTAGTTTTATGTTCATAATTTTCTATTTTCTTTAAAAAGGGTCCCCAAACTGTAAATGATACACTTCTGACAATACCTGTAATCCCTACAGTAAAATTTAAAAATGATATTAATTACAATATTTTAACAAATTACACTTTCATTAAAGACATGACTGGATGGGTTAGATTGTAGGTCAGTAGAAGACCTATTGGTTCACATTTGTGAGGCCTTGTTTCAATGCCTAGTACCCCAAACAAAGAACAGCAATATCTTCAGTGGCACATCTTTGACTTCTTATTCCATCTTGGGTAACATGTTATACAAGATGAAACTCTAATTAAGATTTCTATATAATCTTTCTCATTTTTTGTGTCTCAGTGGATCTGAATCTCCAAATTTCATTTATCATTCAAATAATTTTCTAGACAAAGAAAAATGTTGAAGAAAGTTGCTATTATTAATGATCATTGAAACATCTAAACCATGCAGGAATGATCAAACACGTATTACATTTCAGCACAAGTTGTTGACGATATATCAAGAGTGCAACTCACCACCACATCTTCATAGAGGCAGAAGTGATAGAGCCTTCTAACCATGGCAGAACTAATAGAAAGGATTTCAGAATTCTCTTGGCATATATAGTGCAGTAGGTAGGTGTAAAATTTCCAGTGGACAAACTTAAAAGATATACAATTGTCTGAAATAGTCTAAGTCAGCTGAATGGAAGGCTGGTTCAATCAATGTAGGTTCTTATCTCTAGTAAAATGTTGAATAGTAAAAGGGAATTGTCCGTCATATCTTAGAGATGAGCTAGTGGAGTCTATGTAAGATACTAGAATAGATTAATTAGCAGTGTCGGGAGATATAGATATAAAATTTTAAGGAATTCTACATGCTAGCAATACATAATAATATATTTAAACCTGATGTTAAATGTTCAAAGTGGTCTCTGTTTTTGCAGTGGAAATGAAAAAGTAAATAATATAGTAGAAAGCAAATGGCTACAATGCTGGGCATGGACAAATGCCTTAAAGAGTTGCATGGTTGGAAAGACAGCATTTCCTCTCCTGCTGAAATCTAAAGGGAATATTAAGAACACAGTGTCCTTAATTATACTTTTGATGATGTTCCTGATTAAATGTGAGAACGAATGGCTCCAGGGAATAATGGGTGTGAGTCATTGGTGATGAGTTGTTGGCATTGTTTGGGAGGCTGCAGAATTTTGGGGAGGAAAGATATAAGCAACAGAAATGAATTGGTGTAGGTGGGTGGGTGGTGGGTAGGTCTTAGGAGTTACATCTCAGACCCACACCAACCCCTCTCTCTGGGGAGACATGAGTTATTGCCACCACCAAGAGCCAGTCCACTGCCATTTGCTGCTTACCATGGTGGGCTATATGCTCAAACTCTGACCCAAAATGAAATATTCCTTCCATTACATTTTTTCTAGTATTGTATTTGGTCACAGTGGCAAGAAAATAAAATAGCATGAGCATAAGGCCAATAAAGTTATTGCTTTAATTTCTACAATGTAAAACAAAAGTAAAAATGAATGAGAAAAATAATGGAGAATAATGCCCAAGTATATTTCCTAGAAGTATTAGATTTTCAGCCGTGTATTAGTTCTTCAATTTGAGAATTGCTGATTGAAGGAGAAGCTGAATTTCAAGGAAAGGTACTGTGAAACAGTGAGATTTTTTCAAGTCATGGGTTCCTCATGGGATCCTTAACCCTTTAATTAGATTACTGTGCTCCTAGGAACCGAGAAAGCAGATATGTTGACTAGGAGAGAATTCTTAACTTGTAATAAACATAGTTGCTTTGAGTATTACACTGTTATTTTAAACTATTTCTATTTGGAAGAATACTGACAATATTCTAGCCTCTGAGAATGATTGAGCAAACCAAATAGTCTGTGCTTGTGTTCATGTATGGGGCAGGAAACACTCTGAGATCAAGAAAAATGACCAGGGTGTTTTCTGTTGCACCAGCATCCAGCCTGTTTCCTAGCATGATGAACAACAGCTCCACTGATAATAGCACAGGCCAAATTAATGATGGAGTCCAGACAATCGATGTGAGTGCCCTTTCTAAAACATTGATTCTTGTGTACTTTCTTTTCTCTTCTTTTGGAAAATAGTTAGCTGAGAAATTTTTCAAAGTTCTTGAGCAACCTGAGAGTATCTGACAGTTTTGTAGACAGAGAAACAGGTAGAGAAAATAAACAAATGAGTTTTAAGTCAATCTTGGAGGAACAGAGTGTTTGGTGTTAGAATGCAGTGCTGTTCAAAATGAAGACAGCTCACAGATTTTAGTCACTTTACTGTAAAAATTCTTTCCAGAAAGCTATCTACGTCTGTATAATAGCATATTGCCCAACTATGAACAACTGCACATGTCTCAGTATTTTGTAAGGGTGCAGAAAATACATGAAATATTGATTGAAACCCACAAGGCAAGGCAAAGCTGATGTACTCTTGTTAGCAAACTCAAAAGCCCGGCTTCTTCAGGGACCTGCTAAGCATTATTGCACAAATACACTATAGTTACTTTTTCTGATAGATTGTAGATATTAGAGGCATGTGGAATTAAAATTAACAACTGATATTTGCAGAACATCCCATGACTCTCATATGCAAGCAAATATACCTTCGTTTACTTTGGGAGTTTATAATATTAGAGTCAAATACTAATTACCAATATAGGGGAAAAAGTATGTGAGAAGGAACAAGGTAGGACAGAGAGAAAAGAAGGTGGAGGTCAGACCTGGGGAGAACAGGGCAGGAGGAAAGAAGGCCTGCAGAGAAAAGAGAAATAGTGGGCAGGTACACCTCTGTGACAAGCTCGAGACCTAAGTCAGGGTAGGCCTCTGGGAGGATGTGAGGGGGGCTCTAGTTCAGACTTCTAGTAGCAAGGAGACTTAACAGGACACCCTGACTCCCAGTGGAGGGAGGAGAACGTGAACCTACCCACAAAACCTTCAAGCCAAAATTCACCCTGCCTATAAGATGTGCAGGGATAAAGATAGAACAGATAGAGCAGAGATTGAGGGAATGTAAAATCATTGCCTGGCCCAGCCCAGCAAGACTCACCTCATGGAAGAGCGCCACCTCCTGACACTATTAACATATTCTATTATGCTTGCAGACAGGAACCTAGCAGAGTTGTCCTCTGAGAGGCTCCACCCAGCAATGCCTGGAAACAGATGCTGAGACTCACAAACAAACATGGGGAGAAGTGTAGGGAGCCTTGTGCAAAAGTGGGTAGGGGAAGAGAAAATGACATGGAGGTGACAAGAGCTCCACAAGATGACCAACAGAACCAACTAACCAGGGCCCAAAGTGGCCCGTGGAATCTGAAGCATCAACCAAGGACCATGCATGGGAGGGACCAAGGCCCTCTACACAGATGTAGCAGATGAGCTCAGGCTTCATTTGCGTCCTTCAGTAAGGGGAGCAGGGGCTGTCTGACATGGACTCTGTTGCCTGCTTTTTTTTTTTTTTTTTTTTTTAATCACTTCCACCTGGTGGCACTGCTGCCAGGCCACAGGGGGAGAGGAAGAACTTAGTCCTGATCTTACTTGGTGAGCTGGAGTGGGTGGGTGGGGGGCTTTCTTTTTTTGAGGAATAGAAGAGGGGGTAGGGGAAGGGGGTGGGACTGGGAAGAGAGGAGGAAAGGGACTGTGACTGGGATGCAAAATGAATAAATAAATAAATTAATTAATAAAAATGTATGTGACATTATTGACTGTGGCTTTCCAAGCTAATATTTTAGATGAAAAGTGTACTTTCTTCTGGCAACAATTCTCCATCCTTTTCAGGCCCTGTGTAAACAGAACTACTTCCTAGAGACATAGTGAAAATAAATAGAAATTATCTTCATACTAACAAAAGCTCTAGTTTGTTATTTTTTTGAGAAGTTATTTATTGACTATTTTAACCCAAACACTATATAATCATTTAAAATATTTCTATGCTTCCATATATTTTATATAAAAACACAATTTTATTTTATGGAAGTCCTATTTTTCTTACAAGTTATATATATTGAAATATAAGAAAGAAGTAAAAAGAAAAAATGTTTAGATCAAAATGGATAGGAAAAATTCACCTGATTGTATAGGATATATTGTAATCAACCACCTTGCCAGTTTACATCCAAAGTCTAAATCCAGAAAGTCTAGGAATCAAATCAAACTCTGCTATGTTATTTAGTTATTTTGCTTATTGTTATTTTCTGCATTGCACTTTCCTTGATCATGATAGATCAAGTAGGATAATTAATTATTTTCTTTCTCTACATTTTAGTCAATTATCATGGGATATGTGCCAAGTATCCCTGAAGAGGTGGGAGGTCCAGCTTCCATATTACTGATGTCCCATGTCAAATAATAATTCAAAATTAAGGACTTGAAGAATTTCTTTTTCTTTTCTTTTTCTTTTTCTTTTGAGATAGGGTTTCTCTCTGTACCCTTTGTCTATACAGGAATTGCATTGTAAACCAGGCTGGCCTCGAACTCACAGTGATCTCTCAGCCTATGGAGTGCAGGAATTTAAGGTGTAAGTCACCATGCCCAGCTATGAATTTCTTTTTTAAAAAAATCTATTCATTTTGTATCCTGATTGCAGCACCTTCCCTAGTCCCCTCTAGATACCACCCTCCCTCCCTCATCCCCCTTCACACCTCCCCTAGTCTTCTCCAAGGAGGATTCCTCTCCCCCATCATCAGAGCCTAACCTATTGACACTCCCAATGAGAGTATTTAATATTTTTTAATTGGTATTAATAACTCCCAAGTTCAAACAGTGCTTCCCGTATGTGTATCCACTAGGGATAAACAGCATGCCATGTCCCCAATGCAAAGGGACTTTCCCTCCTTAGCAGCTATCAGCATCCAATAGCTCTTCTGTAATGGCAGGGTCTCAAGTGCCTCTTCCCTATCCATGCTCGCTGCTTCTTGGGCTTGAGATTGGGTAGGTATTACTCAGATAGCCACATAATCACAAGTGCTATAAATTGATATATGCATCAACCATGTTGGGCTCAGTAGTCAGCACTTCACAACTCTATTCTCCTTCCACTAGTACTTATGTTCTGTCCACGGCATCTTTTTTGACATTCCCTGAGCTTTGGCTGAGAGGTGATTGATACAGATGGCCCACCCACTGCTGAACACTCAGTCATTTATACTCAGGACTTTGAACACTTGTGAGTCTCTACACTATACAATACCCACTTAGAAGCTTAACTGACCAAAGCTGTGAGCAACAGAAATCTACAAATACAAACACGAATGTTTAGGAGACATGGAGTATTTGGGTAGCATGACTGCTGGTATGCAACCCACTAGTCACCACGTCTTCAAAGAAAAGTGACCCGCTCTGATTCTGCAACTATCAGTTACCCATAGCCCCTTTGATAGGGGTTGGATTTTAAGTTCTTCTTCCCACCCATGCTGAAATTTTAGACTGGCCTGGTATGGTGCTTTTCCACACATGAACTCTTGGAGACAGAGGCAACATGCACATGGCCTACATGGGTCTTTACCAGGTCCTTTCCTTGTATGTCATGGTTTCCAGATTAGTGCTTTTATGGGATTCCTGAATGTGCAAAGAAGAAGTGGTTCTCTGATTCTTGTGTCTTCTCTTTGCTTGTTCTGTCCAATTCCAAAGTGTTAGGTTTTGTTTTGTCATATTATATTATATTATATTATATTATATTATATTATATTATATTATATTATATCATAATCCCTTAGAAGCCTGTTTGTTTTCCAGTGAGAGAAAGAAATACCATTAGTCTGGGTGGGAGGACAGACTTGGAAGAGTAGAGAAAGGGAAAACCATAATCAAGATATGTTATGTGATAAAAATCTATTTCTAATAAAAGAAAAAAAATGATGCTCTTCTTGATCACGTTGCCACTTCTGATATAAGTTGATATATGTAGCAGTGATGCCATGTCTTAAAGTCCTCTTTTCAGAGCTTTTCCCAATAGTCTCTCTTTTCTTTCTGCCTCCTCTTCCTTTTTTTTTTTTTCCAGTTTTTTTTTTTTATTAATTTATTCTTGTTACATCTCAATGTTTATCCCATCCCTTGTATCCTCCCATTCCTCCCCCCCCCCAATTTTCCCATTATTCCCCTCCCCTATGACTGTTCCTGAGGGGGATTACGTCCCCCTGTATATTCTCATAGGGTATCAAGTCTCTTCTTGGCTACTTGCTGTCCTTCCTCTGAGTGCCACCACATTTGGCCTCCTCTTCCTTTAAGCTCCATGAGCCTTAGAGAATAATACGGATGGCCCATCCACACCTGAGCATCTGGTGCTGTTTATACTCAGCACTGTGACCAGTTAGGACTGTGCATTAACCAGTGCTTCTCTGACCAAAGTGGAGAATAGCAGAACACTACTGGGTATAAACATAAATATTAGAATGCAGTTTGACAGCTAGACTATTTAGAAAATCAATAATAAGCTCTCCTATAGGGCTTTTATGCTTCATATAAATCAATATTATAAATAATATCATTAAGTTACAAATAATTATAAATAAATTATAATAATTATACAATATAGTAATGCATCATATTTTTTACTTTTATTGAATGTCTATGATTTACACATCATGCACCAAAATCTCTCTCCTCTCCCCATCTCTCATATCTGCCCTCTGCCATTGCAACCTCCATCCAGTAAATAAAACAAACAAACAGAAACCTTGTCACAGAAGCTGTAGTGTATCATGCAGTGCAGCCTTTTGTCCACATATGTTTATTTTCAAATGTTCATTGCTAAGAGTCATGGGTCTGGTTTGAGATCTACACTATCATTACTGGATCCTCATTGGGACTGCTGTCAGATGTCCCATTGTGGTCATGTGTCAGAAAGATTCTTAATTTTTGAATCTGCTGGTCCAGCCCCTTCATGTATTCCAGCAGGTCATACAAGGGGCAGATGTTGGGGTGGATGTCGCTCAACTGTGTTCATAGTAACCTTATTCATAAAAGCCAGAACCTAGAAACCCACTAAATGTCCCTCAGTCGAAGAATGCATAGCGCATCATAATTAAGACATTATTAACCACATTATTAATTATTCTATCATTAAGTACATTATTGTTGATAACCACATCATCAATAAACTTAATTATTAGTGCAATTAATAATTTGTTATTAACAATACAATTTATATGGAATTATGTTATGTTATATACTATATAATTATATATGTAGCATATATGTATGCTATATATAATTACATAATTAAATTGTTTTGTTATTAATAATACAATTTGTATGTAATTATATGATGATTATATATTATATAGATAGTATATAAGACATATTATTATATAATTGTATACTAGTTTGATTATATAATAATATTATATGATACAAATATTATATACTATATATGACATAATGTGACATATGTGACATACATATTTCTCCCCAGGCATGGGCTTTTGACTTGTCATGTTACCTATGTTCTATAAATTCCTTTCTCCTTTGGTTAGACATTCATAGGTTTTTATACAGCTTTTCATGAGTCCTGCTTTGGTTCCACTTTTCTCCAACACCTAATTGTACTATTCTCACGGTCCTTTACCATTGAAGTTTCTGCCTCCTGTATTTTCCTTTCCATTCTCATACTTGTCCTAGTTTTCACACAGGACCTGTGCAAAACACCAGGAAAAGTGAAATTTGAGAATGAAAGTGCATTTCTTCTTAGTCTTTCAGGTCCCATTCTATCTCACCTAGCTTTCTTATACAGCCCAGGCCTGCCTGACTGGTAGTGGGCAGTACCCTCTCAGGTCAGTCATCGGTTACGATAATCTCTCCCATAGACATGACCACACGCTCGTCTGATTTAGGTAACTCTTCAGTTAAGATCCCCTCTTTACAGGTTACTCTTGGCTGTGTCAAGGTGGCATAAAAATCAACCAGAACATCAGTATTATACTACAGTCCTCTTTAAAGTCATCCAACCCAACGGCTTGTGTCATTTCCTGTCTTTCTCATGCACTCCAGATTAAACACATACAAGAAAGGATTTTATCTGCTATCAACGTATGAAAAAGACTGTTTTACTATGTTTTCAGCATTTTGATGGTTGAGTGTCATTCTGGTCTCTGTGTGAGAGTGTACAGAAAACAAATTCTTGTGGTGCTGGTGATCAAACACCAGACATTAAACCCCATTATCCCTGCAATATACCTCTAACTCCCACATCTTCTGTAGAAAACAAGGAGACTGGAATCAAGATCTCAGTAAGCTGAGTTTCCATCTTACCTAGTTAGAGTAGAAGTTGTAAAAAGATAACAAGAACTGGCAGCAAGAATCAAGAAGGAAAGAGAAGTTACTTATATTGTCGGGACTTTAAGAAGCATGTCACTTTGGGAACAGTCCAGAGACTCTTGCACACACACATGGTACTACCATGTTATCTAGCAGTCACCTATCAGGCATACATACATGTTTGGTAGATCTTCATGGCTATGCTAGTACAGACACATGATGCAATCAACTTATAAGAGCAATATTATTTATTTTGGATCATAGGCAGAGAAATTTAACAGTTGATTGACCTAATTGCTTTTCAGCCTCAATCAAGGCAATTTGTCATGGCACAAGGGTGTAGCCAAGTGAAGTTATCACTTTATAGCCAGGAGAAGAAAGAGTAAAGGAAGAAATAAGCCCTCTATAGTTTACATGGAGGGTAGCTTTCAGTGGCTCAAAGGCTCTTCCTCTGTGCCACCTCTTAAAGGCTCTTATATATAAGTACTAAAGGATTAAGCCTCTAATACTTAGATATTTGGGGAATATTGAAAATATAAGCCAAATCAAAGGAAGGGATGTAACACAAGGAGAAGTTACCAGCTCACCCGAGAAATGCCCACAATTCACGTTTATAGAAAAACTATTCACAATGTGACTTATAGGGGAGAGACCCACATCCTCAATACTCAGAGTTTATAGCTGTTCTTTCAATGTTGCTAGTTTATGATAAAAATTATTTTACACTAAATTTGAGTAGTGCTCATTAAGATGTAAGTTATGCTTTGTAGTGAGTTTAAAACAAATAGGATGTGCTAAGCAGTAAAATTCTCCAGTGAAATGGTGAAATTATGGCCATGTCTTCTGGCTTAAAGTGAGTTTGTAATGCATGAAATGCTTCAGTACTTTTCTCAAACAATCTACTGCCTTTGCATTACTGATTTTCTATGTCCTGCAGGTACATCTCCACATACATTTTAATACAAATGATAAAAAGGAATGCATGCCATTGCTTACTGATAAGGCTTACAATTAGTATCAATCACTCAATTATTAGATGAATAAGAAATGTCACACTGTCTTCCAGGTTTACTGACTACCTTTGCAGAAGTGGACCAGATAAATGATTTTCAGGACTTCTCGGGAGTCAAAAATCTTAATTAAAAAAAAAAGTGTTACTTAATCAAAAAACCCTCTGTTTGATTTTCTGTGGTTCAATTTGCATAATTCTTCATTTATCAGTTATCACAGGAAGGTTTTACAGCCAGATAAAATCATTGTGGTCTTTCAGTGACTGGTTGGCGATTGTCAGAGAAAGAGTTCTAGTCGCTTTTCTTATTGCCTCCTTACATAATAGTTCAACATAAAACAAAGTATAAAAGCCATTTTACTCCAGAGACTTCCTAGAGTTAGGAACAACACCAATCAATGAGTTTGTTGGAGGGAAGAATTTTCAGCCCTGTGTATAAATCCTTCATACAGGCAATTTTTTTCACATTGCTGCAGATATCAGAACTGGCAGTATAAGAAAATAAGAATTTTCATAGATCATCATCAAAGTAAATAACCAAGATTTCTGTAAACAAAAGTAATTTAAGCCTACCTTGCAAGCAGGATGACAGCTTCATATTACAAAGTATGTCACCTTTATATTTGAGTCTAATGTAATTTGTCCTACCAGCAAGATATCATAAAACTAATGATTTTTATATCATGTCACATGAATCTAATCTTATATTTCTTTATGTCTTTTCCTTTTTCTCAGTACACTCACACTATCTGGAAGTCTTAGAACGCCTTACCAATTTTATAACCTTGTATCACATTTCATAAATTATCCTGCAGAATTTTTTGAACAGGTAGTAGCAGTTTGTTGCGAATCTGCAAATTCTTGGACCCTGTGTACATGAGTGCGAACAGATTGAGAATATCCAAAAATAAATTACAGAAACCTAAAACAAAGACAAAATAATTTAAGAAACCATTTCAAAATACATAACACACACATAATTACTATCAATGATATTTTCTTATATACTTGTTGCTCAGCATTATATCCCTAGACTTACATGGGGACACTCAAATAACAACATATTTTACACAGGCAAAGTATACAGGAGTATCAAGTAGAATATACATCAATCTCGTCATTATTACTTTGTCTGTGCTTTACATAAAGAGCAGTAAGCATTGAACAGTTTGATATTCTATATGGTTAGCCACCACTCCCTTGTTGAAATGTCTAATTCATGAGGTCAGGAAAGGAAGGATCATTATGTAGCTAGTCTTTGTCAGGGAAGGTTCTATTTTATACTCAATTTTATTTTTAACAAGAATAATTCTCAGTATCACTTGCAATACAAATCACAAAGATTTCTGGCAGGCTTGTTTTGTGAAATTCAACACACAGTATAATAAAATATCACATGTATACATACTTCAAAATAAGTTAAGACAGAGATGCAGTCAATATTTGACGCTTCAGTCTTTCATAGTAACATTCACCTATAATCCCCTCTAACAAAGCAATGGTAAAAAAAAAAAAAAAAAAAAAAAAAAAAAAAAACAACCAACCAACCAACCAACCAAACAAACAAACAAAAAAACCTTAAAATCGATCCTCACTGTAACTTTCAGTCACTGATTTTGAGTTGGTTAAACTGTTTTCATCAGGTAGTTTACTGTATTGGTTTGCTCAGTCTAGCATTGCAAAATGAAATGGACTGTGCATGTTGTACAGTGAAGCTCCACATTTCCAGTGTCAGTGGGTCTGCTTGCTCCTTGGTGTGTAAGTTGTTATCTTCTTGCTATGTTCTCACACTGTATTTTCTTTCTCTGCAGCTGAACTAACCTGGAGTCTCTCCATCTCTGTGACAAATATCTCTGCCAAGCCATTTAGTGCATGGCTACTTGAGCCTGCTGATTCATGATGTAAGTTGCGGTAGAAGCAGCATGTTCATTTCATGAATCCCAGGTGGGAAAAGAAAGGAGGGACCATAGTCTGAATGTTCCCTTAGAGTCATGACCCTAAAACCTTACCTTTTTCCTGCTAGGCACTCCTACAAGTTCCACTGCCTCCTAATAGTGTCGCAGGGTGGTGACTGATGAGCCTTTTCAGGAGCAGGGGCATCATTCCAGATTTGAAGGGAAATGGCTCCCCATCCTTCTAGAGTCCGTTCTTAAGCATCCTTTCATCGTAAGTGCCTCTTCAATAGTTCCATCGAAGGTTAAAACTGAAACACAACCAATTTCAGAGATTGCAACTGGATTCAAAGAGCACTAAGTGCTTTAATATATATGTGGATATTAAAAATGTTTAAGTGAGGAAGCTGTACAATATGTACTGCAATACAAATAGGGCCAAAATAAATTCTGATGGCAGGAGGGAGGAGGAGTTGCTTCTTTGTAGCGTTACAGTATTTCAAGTTTTTTCTTAACTTCCTTTTGACACTGCAGATTCTTTTCAACATCAGTGACAGAAAACAGACGTGGACAACCAGCAATACTTGTGCAATGGTCTCAGCAAAACATATTTGCTTTGATTATTTACAACATAGCATGTAAAAAACAATGCTTAAGTGTTGTGATAACCAATTATTGCATGGAGGACAGGAAAGTGTCAATAACACAGCAATTATGAATTTTAAAAAATGCTTTCTCTTAAATACGTAATCCTAAACATGGGCTTACTGTTTGCCTTTTAATATCAGTGATGATTAAGATAGTTGTCAGGTGTGGACCCTGATATCAAATTCCATGCTTTCTTTTTATTTTAAAATGGTCAGTCTTGCCTCTGGTTCCTTATCTGTAACATAATATATATTTAATAGTTCCTAAATACATTTAGTAGTATAAAACAACACTTAAAATAATTTCTTCAAATCTGGCATTAAGAACTTGAAACAGATTATAATATGGTGACTTATTTTAAGAAGCAAAAATAATAATCCTATTACTAAACAAAAATAAAATATAGTAATATAATAATGGCTTTTAAAAAGTATATCATTTCAAGAAACACTTTAAGGAACATAATTTCTTCTTTTTGAATTTTTGAACACCTAACAGCACTCTATCAAATGTTTGAGTAGTTATAAATGAGAAGAACCACCAGAAGGCGTGACACACTTACACTGATATGTATGTACAGAGATGCAAAGTAGGAAGCTCTTAGAGCTATTTGGTTTAAAATTTTGTATTATTTTTCTCTGTTGGAAAAAAAGGAAAACAATACATTAATAAGATGCCTTATAATTTATTGTTTTAAATAAGAAAATACATTATGAGGTAAAATTGTTTGGATTGAATAATGTTATAGTATAAAATATTAAGGGTCAAAACTTAAAAAAGTCTAAACAGAAAGGAAAATCATCAGATCAAAAGTGTATAGTTCAGCAGCTAAGGACTGGGCTTAGTAATTTCTGGCACTGGCTTCTTTTCCGGAAAGCTCCCACATGGCACCCACATGGCAGCTCATAATCATCTGAAACTCCATTTCCAGGGAGTTAAATACTAAGTCCTTGCTTCTATGGGCAACAAACATGCAATCAGGCAAGAGACCCATACACATAAAGTAAAATAAATGTTAAACAAAATATATATATATATATATATATATATATATATATATATATATATATATATATATATATAAATGAAATATTATGGGGCATTATGAAAATATACTTGGTAAGAATCATAGTACTATTTAAAATGGTAAGCAGAACTTTTGATTAAAGAACTTATCCTGTGTGCTGTACACGTTCAATTATTTGACTCTTGCTATGGAATTTATTTATAAAGTTTATGGTAGGATTGTATAAACAGTCCATGTTTATATGGAATTAATAGAAACGAGTTATTGAGTTAGAATACGTATTATAGACTACTGTTGGAATGTTTAGTTATGCATTGTGTAGATTATTAGAAGTTTGTAAATGTGTGATGTTTTATAGGTTCTTCTGTATGTATTTGTTTGGGTTGTTTTTTTGATGCTTGGTCTTATGTAGTCCCTGCTATTCCAGTCCTGCATTTTGGAGTCCGCATCTGTCCCCACAATAATTACAGATGCATGTTTCTATGTAGAAATTGACAAGAATCTACCTTAAAATTTGGTTAGATGTAAATGGATAATCAGTACCATTCTTAACACATTTATATTTAGATATAAAGAATGTGAATACACTGCAATAACTTGAATTAAAGTTTTAAAATAAATTCAATAATATGTAAAACAAAAGCAAACTGCTTAAAAACAGTAAATAGAAGTTAATTTATAAGCAATTAGAAGGCAATTAAAATCAGTTTTAAAAAGAAATATATGACCCAGTCAAATATAGAAGTTAAAATCATTTATGAGTTCTTTCAAAACAATGAAGGAAACCTGAGCATTACACATTAATTCTAAGAATACTGTTATACTACATAGTTGACAATCAAGTGTATAAAAACTAGAGAAACACATAGACAGGTTTTGCTCCATGTTTTTACTTATGGAATTTCTTAGGAAATATCTGTCATTCCAAATCAAAGCAAGAAGTTATTTCTGCTAAGCATATAAAACTGCCTTGTAGATGTCTTGTGTCCAATTCTTCTAAAAGTATCCTTATTAGGTGTTAGGAGAATCACTACACTCAATGAATCACATATTAAATGTGATCATCATCCTGAGATTTGTTGATATTAATAAACCATGAAATCATGAAGCACATCAGTCCTAATCAGTAATTATTACACACAGAAATTATTATTACTTTAATGAAGAGCTGGCTAATGGAAGTTAATGGAAATAAATTGCAAATTAAGTACAGTTTATAATTAAAAGTCTTTTGTGTTTTGTTGTAGAAGTATATCTTATACAAGTAAATATACTAATTTTGCAAACTAAGATTTATTTGTTTATGTAATATTGAATGAATTATTGATGATGAACTAATATTCATTGTTTGTGAATTATCATTACTAATATTAATAATAATATTAATACATCAGTGGCTATTCCTTAGCAAGTTTTATACCCAAATAACTGCACAAAGAGACTAGAATCTATTTAACCTATAGCACAATCCTGTGCAATAATTACTCCATTCTGAACCTCCAACCTAGTATAATTTCCTCCCATTCAGATTTCCAACACATTTACTTGCTTTTCATTCATATCTAAGGTCTGGCTCATTCCTCTTGGTCCTCCCTGTCATCTTCATGTGTATCCCTCTGTCCTTCCTTCTTCTTCTTCCATCGCTGTACCAGGATGTTCCACTCTAGTCTTAGTACTGCTCAGCTTGGCTATTTGTCTTTTATTGGCAATGCAGAAAACAAATGGTGGCATGTTTGTATAAACCTGAGACAGGAGATACTTAGAATAAATATCACAATGCAATATCTGGATTGAAATCAGCATTTGACTGAACAAGGGTAAATAGTACACAGTCCACATGTGCATTATGACAGCAATTGCTCTAAGTGAAGGAAGTCAATGACAATAAAGACAGGAATGATTGTAAGTGGGTTTTTTTTTGTACAATTCTAAATTTATTTAGAAAACAATTGTGGAAAAAAAGGAAATCCATACTACTTTATGGACAAGGAATTGAGGCAGGAATGAGGATTTTAAAATAATATGCCAATGGTCATAAAAGTATTCTACACAACTAAAATGCTAATGATTGAGACTCTAATCTGCACATGGGCATATATCCTCTGCTCAGGGTCATGCCATGCCAGTCAGAAGAACATGCCAGCTAGAAAAAAAACAGATGGGTAAACTCAGACAGAGGTTTACTGCTGGAGCAGAGGCCATACCAGCTGCCAGAACTCCAGGTAGACAGCCCTCCTCCACTTTCTCAGTGCCCCCAAAACTATTCAATTCCCACATCCCTCATCATCACCGTATCCCAGCCCATAGCTGTAGCAGAGAGCTCCTGGTGGATAAAAGGACTAGCTAGCCACCAGAAATGATGTTCCTAACTGGGATAGAGCATCTTCATTGGACCACAAGTTATACCAGCCAACAGAAATACAGAACACAGAGACAAGGAGACCAAAGAGGAAAAAAAAAAACTCATTTAAAAGAGATAAACTTAGAAATGTGCATCTTGACCCTAAACCTAGATGCCTACATGCCAGGGTAAGAACACAGTGAATAGCAACCAGAGCAATATGGCACCACCAAAGCTCATCTATTCTACTATAGCAAGCCCTGAATATTCCAACACAGATGAAACACAAGAAAAATTCCTAAAATCCAATTTATGACGATGATTGAGGTCTTTAAAGAAGACATGAAAAGATCTTTTAGAGAAAGCTTAAAAAGCTAAGAAAAAACAAATAGGTGGAGGAAATGAATAAAACTGTTCAAGATTCGAAGCTGGAGATAGAAGCAAGCAAGAAAACACAAACTAAGGGAATTTTAGAAATGGAAAATCTATATAAATGAACAGAAACTACAAATGCAAGCATCACCAACAAAATACAAGAACATGGAAGAAAGAACCTTAGGCTTTGAAACTAGAATAAAAGAAATAGATACATCATATAAAGAAAATGTTAAATCTAGAAAAGATCTAGGAAATCTGGGACACTATGAAAAGGCTAAACCTAAAGATAATGGGAATAGAAGAAAAATAATCTCAGTTCAATGGTCCAGAATATATTTATAACAAAATTATAGAAGAAAATTTTCTTAACCTACAGTCGACCATGCCTATAAAGGTACATGAAGCTTATAGAATATTAAATTGAAGCAGAAGGAAAGTCTTCTCATCACGTTATAATCAAAATACTAAATGTACATAACAAAGAAAGAATAGTAAATTCTGCACAGGAGAAAAAACAAGTAATATCCAAAGGCACACCTATTAGAATTACACTCAACTCTCAGTGGAGGCTCTAAAAGCCAGAAAAGGCCAGAGAGATGTCTTTCAAACTTACAGATGCCAACCCAGACTACTATACCCCAAAAGACTTTCAATCACCAAAGATGGAGAAAGCAAGATATTCTATAACAAAGTCAAATTTAAACAACATTTGACCACAAATCCAACTCTTCAGAAGATACTAGAATGAATACTGCAACCTAAGGAAGCTAACTACACTCATGAAAACAGAGGGAAAAATCTTACACTAGCAAAATCACAAGAAGGGAAACACACACACACACACACACACACACACACACACACACACACACACACCACTATCACCACTATCACCACCATCACCAGCAATAAAATAACTTGAAGTAACATTCATCTGTCAATATCTGTCAATATCAATGGATCCAATTTCCACTCCCCTTGCCCCAAAATACAGGCTAACAGAACGGATGGATACACAGGGAAGATAGAACAAAAAAGTATAATAGTGAATCTACTCCTTAACTTAATGCTTCAATTGTCACTCACAGGGTTATATTTAATTCACTGGTATAGAATTTTGTATATAGATGCAAAATAAGTTTAATTCTAGATACATGGTATAGAATTCAAGGTAAAGTTATTCATATATGTATATATATATATATATTTATTCTAATATGAGGTATTGTAACCATATAACTCAATTATAATTCAAGGTTTATTTCCAATACTTAGAAAGTGCTATTGCAGGCTATTTAGAATAAATAAGTTATACAAGTTAATTGTTGGTTGATCAAATCATACTCATGTCAATTACTAGTCTACTTTTATCACAAGAATATACATCTTAAGTGTGGCAGATAGATATGATTCTATAGAAAGATAAGGTAGGATAGTTAGACAAAGTCTTCAAAAACCTCAGAGACATTCAGAATACGGCATTTAAAAATGTTTTTATTGTTTTAAAGATTCACTGACAATGAGACAGCTTAACTCTTGGCAACACTCAGCCTACCTCAAAGAAGATAATGAGCATCAAGGAATCTCCTATGGAGATAACTTCAAATGTGGCAAACGAGCCACTGGACAAAATGTCCTCGTTTCTACCACAGACAGAATTCTGCCTAAAAGAACACTAACTTGGATGCAGGCAGAGTTGACAGCCAAGCTCTGCCTAGACAGGGTAAATAGGTCCTTAACAGTTCCTGCCTCACAAATATGTCTGTCAGATATATTGGGCCAGAAGGCTGAAGAAGATGCTTCAACATTATAGAGAGTTTTGTGTGACTATTCAGGTAGCAAAAACTATCTCTGTCATCTTCTCATTTGGAAAGCTACTAACCTGCACTCCCAGCATACTCAGATAGTCAAGTTTGTTCCTTCTCTTTTCTCTGATGAAGTTGAAGACCAGGCAACTTATTTTTACCAAGAAGCTTAGTTGTTTAGGTGTTAAGATGTTTTTAGGTCTAGATAGATGTTTTAAGTTGATAATGACAAGATGTGATGGGAATTGATTTACATTCAGAATTTTAGATGCGCCAAGATAGGAAAGATGCTTTCGTTAAGGCTGTCAAATACAAATATCCAAAACACTAAGAATGTAACACTTATATAATTCCTGATTGTGCCATGGTTTTTATTGCTATAGGTAGTATATTGTAGGTATGTGTAATAATATAAGTATATGTATAAAATATTTAATTAATAAAACAAATAAAATTTAAATAATGGGAAAAAACTCATGGTATTGACATTAAACAGACAGGTTGATCACTGAAAATAAATTGAAGACCACAGTATAAATCAACATACCTATGTCCACCCTGTTTTTGATTAAAAAAAAAAAGCTAGACATATACATTTAGGAAAATAAAGCATCTTCAGCAAATATTGCTAGTCTAAATAGATGTCAGCATGTAGAATACTGCTTGACTCATGACACAAGACAGAGCCTTGGAGGGCCAGGGAGCAGAGGCTAGGTAGCTCCTAGGATAAAGTCCTAGGATAGAACAACAACAGAAAAAAAGGAAAGAAAAAAAGGAAGGAAGGATGAAAGGAGGGTGAGAGAGAGAGAGAGAGAGAGAGAGAGAGAGAGAGAGAGAGAGAGAGAGAGAGAGAGAGAGAGAGAAATACGGTACCCTGGCATAATTATCATCAGAGAGGCTTCATCCAGCAACTAATAGGAGCAGATAAGGAGAGCCACAGCCGTACATTAGGGAAAGCTGGAAGGGGGCAGCATTCTACCCTTTACATGTACCTCAACTAAATATCCTTGTTAAGTAAATGTCACTTCAGGGAATTTGATAATCTAAGATACTAATGAACATTTATGATATTTATATTTTCAGAGCTCTTCAGGATTTTTCTAAATGTATGGGTTAGATAGAGATAATGGATCACATGACGGCTCAGTATCATGACCTGTTATTTGTATAATTATTTCTAAACATAAAGTGTCATGACACAGTCTTGATATAGAAAGTGATCTGTTTGTGTCAATTTTGTTAATAGTATGGCAACTCATTTTTAAACTATGCTTCTTTGACTTAGGGACAGTAGAACTAAGTGAGTTACATAGGATGGGAATAGTAAATATATATTTAATATAGACAGCCCATAACAGAAGGTCTGTTTGCTTACTCTTTGATCTTATTCCATTTTTTTTTTTGTTTTAATGTATTACCTCGCTCTAATATCTTCAAACATAAGCATATTTTACAGATGTGGTAAGTGATCTATAAGCTGCTGGCAACTTCACATTTTATTAGCTGCATTTTTTTTTCTGTTTGACTGTAAATTCCACAGGATTCATATAGAAAAGTATTGATATTAATCTTGAGCAAAATGCTTTGAAAAGATTTATACAACTTTCCAAGGAGTTGAATAGCTGGGTCTTGAGGAAGCCTTATTCCCAGTTTTCTGAGATAGCATCAGATAGATTTCCAAAGTGGCTGTACTAGTTTGCATCCCCCCAGCAATGGAGTGTTCCACATCCTCGCCAGCATGTAGTGTAGCTTGAATTTTTTATCTTAGCCATTCTAATGGGTGTAAGATGGAATCTCAGAGTTGTTTTGATTTGCATTTCCCTGATGACTAAGGAGGTTGAGCATTTCTTTGAGTGTTTCTCAGCCATTCGATATTCCACTCCTTGGAATATATCCAGAATGCTCCAGCACACAACAAGACCATTTGCTCAACCATGTTTATAGCAGTCTTATTTGTAATAGCCAGAACATGGAAACAGCCTAAGTGTCCCTCAGTAGAAGAATGGATAAAGAAATTGTGGTCCATTTACACTATGGAATACTACTCAGCTGTTAAAAACAAGGAATTCCTGAAATTTGTGGACAAATGGATTGAAGTAGAAATGATCATAATGAGTGAGTTAACCCAGAAGCAGAAAGAGTCAAATGGTATATACTCATTTATATCTGGACACTAAGCCAAGGGGCGTGTCTCATGAAAGTCTTCACTTACCGGGAAAGTGAGACAGAGGGGAGGATATCCTACTGGGACTTTGGGTGAGAGAAGCATGGGAGAATGGGGAAATAGAAGGATTCAGAGGTCCTAGAAACCTACAAGAAGAATATTATGACAGGTAGATCTGGGCCTAGGAGTCCTGCTCAAACTATGGCACCAGCCAAGGAAAGTATGTGCAGTTAACTTCGAACCACTTCCCAGATCTAGCCAATGGACAGGACATTTTCCACTGTTGAGTGGAGAGTAGGGTCTGATTTTCACACGAACTCTGGTGCCCCATATTTGATCATGTCCCCTGGAGGGGGAGGCCTGGTGGCACTCAGAGGAAGGACAGCAGGCTACCAAGAAGAGACTCGATACCCTATGAGCATATACAGGGGGAGGAGGCCCCCCTCAGTCACAGTCATAGGGAAGGGGAGCAAGGGGGAAATGGGAGGGAGGGAGGAATGGGAGGATAGAAGGGATGGGATAACAATTGAGATGCAATATGAATAAATTAATAAAATATATTAAAAAAAGATTTATACAACTTTAAGTAAATTATTATTATAAGCTTTTTCACTGATCATACTCTTTCAAAGTTAAATATATGGTAGCGACTCATAAAATACACTGATCCAGGGAGCTCTTACTGAGATGCTGAATGTTTTAGAAAAATCAAGTTAGAAAGACGAACACTTAAGCAGTACTGCCATAAGAGTGATCCTTGAGCCCTAAGTCATATGTACAATTCTGTCTTACACATTGTAAGAATGTATTTTTATTTCATGCTTCTTTACATTCCTTAGATGAATCATAAAATACACTGGTTCATCAGTCATATCATAAAAATATGTCTTATCATAATATGAATTTATTTCCAAATTTATTTTCATCTTCATACCTTGTATAAGAAAAAAAGCTGTAGGGTTTTTTTCTAACCATAGATTTCCAGGTTAACCTTTCGTGTTAGAATTTAGATGTAAAGCAGTCTGCCATTTCACAACAGGATATGCATGGCCATGTTCAGGAATGTGTTTGCAGAGAGGGCTATCAGCGAAATAGTTCCAGCTGTTGGAACACCAGACGAAAATTCTACAAGTTTTGAATACATGTAGATTCAAGAATTGTACTCTGTTTAATTGTGCTCTAAAGTACTCTCTACACAGTATGAGTGTGTGTGAGGAGACGAAGCCTGGATCTCACTGGGTGCTCCAGAGGAACAGAACCTATATAATGAATGTGCATATGTTCATATATGCATATACATATATACATACACACATACATGTATATATATGTACACTTACATGCATACGCACTTACACATGTATATATTTGGGATTTGTTATAATGCCTGCCTGGCTGTCTACCAAGAGAAGGTTCAACAATCTAGTAGTTTTCAGGGTGTGAGGCTGAAGGTCTCAGCCAATAATGCCAGGGAAGAAATGCACTTGCAGGGAGAGTGAGAGCAATGAGGCAAAGAGAGCAAGCTTTCTTTTTCTATTTCCTTTTATACAGGATGTCAACAGTAGGTCTTGTTCAGATGAAGGTGGATTTTCCTTCCTCAAAAACGTCTGGATTAAATGTATATATTTCCACCTCAAAGAATCCTGACTAAAAGCCGGCATTTCTTCCACTTCAAATGACTCAGTAAATAGTAATAATAATAAAATTCCTCACAGCTGTACCTAGCTCCTTGGTTTTCATTAATTCCAGCTGCTGTCAAGTTGACAACTGAAAATAGCCATCACAAGTTCGTATGGATTTTACCAAGCAAGTGACCTTCAAATGCAGAAAATACAGTGTAAACTGTCTGACAACATCCACGCAGTTGCTTCAATTGACTGAATTTTAACAGGGAAGCTAACAGGGAGATTTGAGATCTCATGAGCTGTGGGAAATCTGTAAGTGCAGTGGGGTGTGCTGGTCAGCTTTACTCTTGCTCTTGGCACTATTGCCTGTATGTGAAATGTTGATAATAATTGCAGATATTGCGTGCATATGGAATGATAATAAGAATGCGTCAGTGATGAGCTTCTAGTGTGGTGCCCACTGGCAGGTGCAGCCTTGATGTGACCTTGATTCTGAGACTGGATTTGTGTGAAAGCTGCTGAGGTGAGCACAAGACCTATGGGAATGATCACCTGTGTCAAACGGAATTTCAACCTTGTCCAAAAGGATAATTTCCCACAGATTCAAATAGGCCCAGCATTTCCTGAAAGTAACCTTAAACAGTCCTTGCAAATTCAGCAGCATAAGTTGTTATTCAACTAATCTAGCAATGCTAATTAAAACAGCACCTTTCTTTATTATTCTCATTCTAAACTAAGCATATGAATCCAAGTACTTAAATCCCATTCTATCTGTAAATACATATTATAACTATAGCCATGCACCACATAATTATGTGTGTTTACTCAGCATGAGTGAACTTCCTCCTGCAACCCACCTGCATTCCTCATAGAATGCCTTCACATCCATTCAGTAGCAGCAATCTAAAGCTACATCATGTATATAATTATGAAAAACCTCAAAAGCTCCGTGATAATATTTGCTTGAGTTTTATCAATGCATTGCATTCATATAAAAGCATTAAATACAAAAGACAGACTTCTCTGAGAGAGAAAAGTACTCATCTCTGGGGTAGAAGAGGTAAGTTTTATGGAGGTAATACATTAAGCAACTTCATAGATGGTTAAGTAAAATTCAATTTAAGATTAGTAATATAATTGAATGTTTCAAAAAGAATTTTAAAGGTAATATTAAATGCAGCAGGAAGAGATTTTATGCCTACCAGGTAAAATCTTTTAGCCACTGACAAAACAACAACCATAGCAACAACAACAACTGAACCAAATTGATGGACAGAAAGGCCAATGGAGTTTTCCAAATCCAAATTACTACTTGCTTACAAAATAAGGTCCAGTGCCTAAATCTAGGCTCTCAATTGAGAGTGTCCTAAAACCAACAGATTTCAGTGAAATGCATTTGATTTAAAGGTAAATACCAATTGATAACATAAGTACGGATAAGAAGTAGATTTTGTTCGCTGAAGAATCTTTTGTGTGGGTCTAGGAGCTGCTAATCAGACACAACATGCTCTCATTCCCACCTCTGACTTTTATAAAGGTAGGATGTGTGAAGTTTACTTGCAAGCTGTCTGTGATAAAGTTTAAAGATGTTTTTTATGTTGAACGACTGAGAGAGTTCACTATGTTTGACGTACAAGTACTTACTAAAGTAAGAAATGCAGACTCTAGTATTTTATCAATGTAATGAAAGAAAACTGAATATGTGAAAATTGCTGGTACCAGTTTATTTAATGCGACCAATAGCTGTGGGAATTCACTAAATATTACACACAAAGACATGTTTGCAGAAATAAGTATTTTTGTTTTGATTCTTCCCCTCCCTCTATGGCAATTGATTTAAAAAAAAAGGCTAATGGAATTGTGAACTTAAATCTACTCCCAAAGCTTAGAACATAGAAAAATTATATAGCTTCATCATTCAATGACCAGAAAATAAAAATAATCAATATAGAATTCCTATAATGAAAGTAAAAGCACATAGGATACAATATTAAAAACATGTGTATACCAGAAATCAACAATGAGGAATCACTCTGCCAATGAGATTTTAAAAATGATTTCTCCATAAATTAAATAGTTGCCCAGTAAAAGAGTCCTGTATGAAGGATCATGGAGTTGAGATGCAGAAATTTAGGCTATTGCTTGGTATAGAAGATGAGCACATAAAAAATCAACAAAAATCATGTCAATGAAATAAATAAAATTTAAAAAACCATAAAAGCAATACAATCCATGTAGGCTTTGAACTCTTACAAACCTATTTTATTTGACATTCTTTAATGCTTATACCTCCCTTCCAACCCACCTTGAAAAGAAAAGATGTTAAGGGGAACAAGAGAATTAGACTTTTAAAGACTCAGTTTCTTGGAGCAGTTTCATTCTTTGTAGTCAAGATTTCAGCAGATCCACTAAACAGCAAACCAGCAACTCAGCAAAGGTGGCTGCAACCCTAGCAGCTGGAACTCTAACCAGTACCCTGAACCTCAAAGTGTTCTCTGGATCAGTTCTCTCTAGGAGCATCTCAAAGTGGAGCGATGGATAGCCAAACAATAAGGAGCGATGCCAAAACCAAAAGGTGACGAAAAGCCCAGCCTCTTGTTTTGTAGATAATATATATGTATATGTGTGTGATACACACACACACACACACACACACACACACACACACACATATACATACATACTCTCTCAGAACCTGTACTAGGATGTTTATCAGTTGGCAAAGACCACGTCCCCACAAGAGGCAGTTCCTCTTCTAGTGGACAAAAATCATCTGTTCTCTTACAAGTCTGTTTCCAGCGGGAAAAGCATCGCACATCCCACACAAGTCTGCTTCACATCCTGCACTTGGGATCAAAGCAAAAACAGGTTTACATCTACTACAAAGACAGAAAGCAGTACAATGGTATATAGACTCTTAGGCAAAGCACTTTATAGCATAACAAATGAAATGAAAACAGTTTCATGAATAAGAAAGAAAATTTGAAAGATTCATTAAACTTTGAGCATATGGTAATTTTTTCAAGTCTGTCTTTATGTGAGAAAGAAAAACAAAACAGTTAGATAGAACGGCTGTAGCATATTCTGTTGCTTGATGCTAGTTCTGTGAAGAAACCCAGGATGAAGTGAAACAGTAGCGGCCAACGACCTTGTCTCAGTGTTCTCCTGGAAGAACGAAGGTGGCCTCTAGTTCTTCGACGTCTGCATGATCTAACACTGAAACTAAGCAGAACTGTAAACATCCTGTATGTTTCTCGAAATTGTCATACAAAATTTGTAAAATTGTTTCCTATGTGAGATATCAATTATACATTTTAAAACTGTTAACACATGGTTTTTCTTTGGTCCTAATTATAAATATTTTATCTAGATGAAAAGCATGTATGCTAGGATGAATGTTGCTTCACTGGTTTGGAAACAAAAATATCAGTGGGAATTCATGTGTACCTAATAGTTTTCACATAGTGCTAGTTGATAAAAAGATATATACATTGATCTAAATGATTTGGTATAAAGGCATATGGTTACTAGTTCTGTCTACTTAACAGACTTAAATATAACATTACCTGATACCTTCACATCACAGTGGTCTAGTGTCTCTTGGAGAAATTACTTATTTTATGTGTTTTGCAAAAAGCACAAATTAAAACTTGAGGTATTTTATGTGGTCATAAAAGAAAAAAAAATGAAAAAAAAAAAAAGAGACAAAAGGTTAACACTATGAGGCATATAGAAGGAACAAAGGAGCATCTAATAAGTAACAAGAGCTCAGTGCTGAAAGCTGGAAACTTCAGGAACAAAGTAAAGACAAACAATGCTAATGGTTTCACATCAAAACCCAACGGAATAGACAGTTATCCAGTTTTTCAAAATTGAGAAAATAAAAGAACACCACAGATAATAAACATCAAAATATGTTTATAATAGGAAAAATTCACTTCTGTATGCTGCGAATTGACAATGAATATTGACAAGAGCTTTATCTCAATTTAATGTAAATGAATGGAACTAGAAATGATCATCCTGAGTGAGGTAACCCGAACCCAGAATAACAGGCATGGTATCTATTCACTTAAAAGCACATATTAGCCACATAGTACAGCCACACAACACTACACACACCTAAAGAAACTAAATAACAAAGAGGACCCTTGGAATAATGCTTAATTCTCATTCAGAAAGACAAATAGAATAGACACTGGAAGCAGTTGAAGAGAAGGTACAGGGTGGGAGCCTACCTTAGAGGTCCTCTGAAAGATTCTACCCAGCAGGGTGTTGAAGCAGATGCCGACCGACACTCACAGCCAAACTTCTGGGTGGAGCTCAGTGAGTATTGGTTATGTACAGGCAAAATCCAGCATTCTCATGATAGTGCAGTTCTTTCTCTGCACAAAGCAGTCATGGTGCTTTTCTATACATTTTGATTTTGAAGTAATTATTATGTGAGAAGGGCAAAGCAAAATTTTATGATGATTTTTATCAGTTAGCTATTAGGGTACTTAAAGAATTAGAATTTTAATGATTTCATTAACATCAAATTGAAATGATCACTCCAGAATATACATATGCTGTGTTAAATTAGTTATAATTATAGTACGTTTTACATATGTAATTATAGTACATAATTATATATAATTATATAATGTATATATGTATATCACAAAAATAACATTATACATGGCAGTAGGATAAATTTAATTTAAATTTAGTTCTCTATGATATAATAGCAGCTTGTTCAAAAACCTACAAATATTGATATTTGGTATGCATCATAGATGATCCACTAATCACATTAAATTCATACTCATTTGATTGAATATAAGGTATAGGTTCTAGTTGAATATAGACAAGTACTAAAACATACACTACATTGGTTGCAGAAAGGCAAACATTATGTTGACTTCAAGGAAGTATGCAGTTGGACTTAGTACTGAGATTTCAGTTAAAACTTCACAATATTTGAAGCAGGTTATACAGAGTGTCACTTTACAAATTTTGTGAATGTCAGTATGCACACAATGATAAAACACTATTCTCTAGGCCCCCTATTTTGAAATATCTCCTTTCAAAGCAAATGCCTTGGCTTCATGAATTCAGTCTGTCATGATGTTTTAAAACTCTTTGGTAATGTAAGTTACTCTGACACCCAGAGGAGAAGAAGTTTTATTTATATTAATATCTTCACTGATGTTTCATTTGTGTGCAACGATTCTAAGACTTGTAATGGCTTTTCCTTGTTAATACAGGGCCTATAGAAACTAGAAAACTCTCTGTTGTTCATTCCAGAAAACATTTTAATTGGTGCCTTCCTCGCATCATGTTCACATATTTTTAAATGTGCACACTGTTTGGAACTCATGATGCTAGAGCAGAAAGGGCTAGATAATTAGTGTTAATTATCAAATTGATACAAGTAGAATCACCCATAAAGGGAATCTTAGTGAAGAATGATCTGTATTTTATTGGCTAGTGTTTAGGTCTGTGTAGTGTAAAGGTTGTTTTTTATTTCCTCGTATTATGGGATGAGATGAAAGCCATTCCTAAGTTTTATGGCTTGGGCTGAGCCCAGAGTGTTTCTGAATAAATAAGCCTAGGCCTAGGCTTGGAAGATCTGGTGTCCTGACAGTGTAACTTATGCCTGGAACATTTTAAGTCCCTGAGTGGTAAATGAGCTCATCCTCTCTGGTTCTATCTGAACTGTGGCCAGTTGGTTCAACTCAGCTGTTCTGGCTCAAAACTCCTACTCACTGATTCAAACTGGCTTCTCTCTGTGTCTCACTGAATTGTTGTGCTTGGAAAAACTGCATCTAAACTCCATGAACTGTCCCTAACTTTATTGTACTACTGAACTATACTGTAGTGTCTCCATAAATTCTACTGTATTCCTGTCTGTATTTTATTCCTCTCCTCTCTCTCTCTCTCTCTCTCTCTCTCTCTCTCTCTCTCTCTCTCTCTCTCTCTCTCTCTCATGCTCTAAGTAGCTTCTCTTTCGTCTGTCTCTCTCTCTCATGCTCTTAAGTAGCTTCTCTTTCCTGTCTGTTCTCACAAGAGTTGGACTTACCATATCTCTGACTCATTCTCTTAAATCTTTTTTTGATTTTCACTCTGTCACTCAATTTGACATCATTATTTGGGATAAAAGGTGTGCACTAAAGGCATGTCTG
This sequence comes from Acomys russatus, assembly GCF_903995435.1. Lineage (NCBI taxonomy): Eukaryota > Metazoa > Chordata > Mammalia > Rodentia > Muridae > Acomys > Acomys russatus. The sequence continues at coordinate 22,105,330 of NC_067146.1, read as the reverse complement.
CATGTCTGTATTTGAGTCAGAAGGATTTAAAGGGTGTATTTCAGCCAGAGGAGTTAAAGGTGTATACTAAGGGTGTATGGATCACACAGACCTAGGTCTTTGCATGTAATTCTTTGCCAGGGTAGCCATTTTGCTGAATTAAAATTCCTCTAAAGTGAGGATTTGCAGCAATTGTTAATTAATTCTTTAAGGGCCAACCAGTTGTAGGCAGTTTTATGATGCTGAGCAACATAAGAGAGGAGAAAGCTGACTGAGAGCAAAGCAGCAAATCAAGGATGCATTTATCCTCTCGATGGTCTTGACTATGAAAATGATGTGACTAATACTTGGTTTCTTGTTAGTCAAATCAACCATTTTCACCCTCCAATGCTTTTGTTAGAACAACAGAAATGAAACTAGAGCAGAAGCCATTAGAAAGTTCCACTTCCTTAAAAACAGTTTCTTCTAAGAAATTTTTAAAATTTATTTTCTTAAAAATTTGATGCATAGAAAGTAAATGCAAAAATAACATTCAAAAATAAATCGCATAAACTCTCACAGAAGTCCCTTAGAAAGGCATTAGCAGGAAATAAATTAAGGCTTCCCAGTTTGTAACTTCAAACTCAGTTTTAATATTGCTTCCCTGATGCTGGCTATCTGTAGTAGATTTAATATGCTATAACATCATATTTCATGCACTTTCTAAGGGAGTCTTTGTGTCTTATTTCCATATACTACACCAAGCTACTGTTTGCTGCATATAAGAACTTGTATGTTTTTTTGTTGTTCAGTATCAGCTACAAAGTACTCTTGATCAATAAAGCTCCCAGAAAAATTAATCTTTAAAATGCCATAGGTTTAATGGAATATCATTGTCATAGCTTCAATTTTCTTTTTTTAAAAATTTTTTAAATTAATTTATTCTTGTTACATCTCAATGTTATCCCATCCCTTGTATCCTCCCATTCTTCCTTCCCTCCCATTTTCCCCTTATTCCTTTCCCCTATGACTGTTCCTGAGGGGGATTACCTCCCCCTGTATATGCTCATAGGGTATCAAGCCTCTTCTTGGCAACCTGCTATCCTTCCTCTGAGTGCCACCAGGTCTCCCCCTCCAGGGGACATGGTCAAATGTGAGGCACCAGAGTACGTGAGAAAGTCATAGATTCAATTTTCAATTCAAGTACTCTAAAATAGAGCATGACCCAGTCCTCTCACACCCTTTATATATCCTTAATGTTCTGTTCAGCCATGAAGTTTGTGCTGCATAGGAAACATAGTTAATTTTTGAAAAATATACACTGAGTCTAAAGTAGTTTAATGCGCCCATATAAATTTCTACATAAATGTTTCTAGTTGCTCGCGGAAATGTGGAAAATGATGAGCTTGAGCTAACACCACGATTTAGTGACTTACTTCATGAATACCTCTGCATTAGTTTTACCTTTTGCAAAGGCCCAGATAAATAAGATACATAGGATATTGAGGCAAGAAAATAATAATATGATTTTAAATAGTTTTGTTTATTCAAAAATATTTATTACACAAGAAGTCCAATTCTTGCCTTTTTTTATAAAGGAAAAACTATAATAGTCATTTCATTTTTGTTCACATATCTGTGATCATAATTCAGAAAGGATTATTTGTAGGTTTCTCTGACCTGATATGTTTGGGTTTTAAATAGAAGAGCTTGTAAGGGAAAGTATACCATTTTTTTTTTTTTTCTGAGTCATATGGGAATAAGTTACAAGAAAAGCAATGAGGAAGTACTTCATGAATACAGATCTTATCTAACGGTGTTTTAGAATGTCTAGCAAGTGTACCCTATTTATATCCACCATGGAAAATAAAGAGCATGTATTGTGTAGTGCTATTTATAAACATGACTAGAATGTACTGAAGTCAATGATTTTGTTAAGTCACAACTCCTTTAAGACAGAATTATAGCACCTAGATTTATGGCACTTAGCTACCAAAAGCCTTATTGTTATGGAAATTTTGGTTTTATATGTAAACATGTTTTTGTTTTAATCACAGGTGTGGGATATGTGGGCTGCTCCAGTTTGTCCACAGCTAGACATGTGATGTTTGTCAGCAGTGAACTGCCTTGTGTGGAGGCGTGGTCTTTGTCAGTGAGGATAAATGCTAGGCCAAAAGAGAGACTGAAGGCTGAAAAAGAAGGTTGCTGATGCTTCCTCCTGCTGCTCCTGGTTGCTATTGATGCAGTGCGAGGAGAAGAAGTCAGAACTATCCTGAAATGAGGATTGGACTTGCCCCAAAGAACCCTAGGACCCTAAACAGCAGGAAGCAGCTAAGAAAAACTACATCCCCTCTCTCCACTTAACTTCTTTCCCTCCTACCTGGTGTTGGGATGTTGGAAGGGATTGAGGTGGAGAAGGGAGAAAGAGATTTAAAGAACCCAAAATGAAAATAGTTGGTTAAAAGTATGCCAAAACTTTGAGGTTTTGTTTTGTTTTCATTTATACATGTGAGTGTTTTCTCTGTACATATGCCTGTGCAGTAATTATATGCAATGGTATTAGGACCAAAAAGGGGTGTCAGAGACCTTGGAGCTGGATTTACAAATGGCTGTTAACCAGCATATTTGGTGCTAGCAATTAAACCTGGCTCCTCTGGAAGAGCAGGCAGTGTTCTTAAGCACTGTGTCACCTCTCCAACCCACAGACAGTATATATTTTTGTTTTTGTTTTTGTTTTTAACTTTTTGTTAGTGTATCTATATTTTTTCATGATACTATAGCAGGATACATTTCACAAGAAACTCTATGCAGGTTAATTGTGGCTTTCTGTACGAAGGGATACAGTCTGTTATGTTGGGGAAAGAATGATAGTTGGTACCTGTCATGCAGGGAACATGTGGCAAATAATTGTTTAAATCAGGAAGTAGAGAAAATGCCCCAAACAGACATTGCTACAACATGTAAAGACTCTACACCTGTGATCCACTTTCTCCTGTTGGGTCTCACATAGTAGAGTTTCCATTGCCTTCTATGACACTTCCACCATCTATAAACCAAGTGCTCAAATGCATGATCATGTGGAGAGACATTTAATACTTAAATAATATTTACAATATCCCAGATAGATGGTAGTTGATTATTATTTCTCTCTCTCTCTCTCTCTCTCTCTCTCTCTCTCTCTCTCTCTCTCTCTCTCTCTCTGTGTGTGTGTGTACTTCTGGAGCTCTTATATTAGTGCTGAGAATAATCTTCTATCATTTTGCCACATTAATAATTGAATCAGAGTCTCTTAATCAAACTCAGAGCTCACTGGAATGATAACTTTTGCCAGCTAACTTGCCCTAGAGACCCCACTTCTCTGCTTTCTGGGGTGTCATTACAGGCAGGATGCCTCACCTTCCCAGCACTTGTGTGCATTCTGGGTACTCAAATTCTAGTCCTCACATTTGCATAGCAGACTCTTGACCACTGAGCTACCTCTCCAGCTTCGGCCAATTGACATTAATTTATAGTACTCAGTGATGGCTGCTCAGGCAAGAATTCAGGGTAAGACATTCCACTGAATAAGGTAAGTGCTCTCAACCTGTTTTCCGTGAATGTTCTGTATTCAAGACTTTTGTCACAGAGGCTCTGTAGCCAACAAGAAGCGTTGTTTATGCCTAGACACTCATGTCTCAGCCAGTCTTAGAGCTATTCCCATATAGTGGGACCAGCAATATAAGTTACCTGTTTGTTCTGCAGTTTAAATTCTTCACATCCTGATTGTGTCCCTCTCCTCATTCCCTCCTGATCCCCCTCCCACCCTCATTCCTTCTCCTTCCTCCCTTAGTCCTCAGAAAGGGGAGCCCCCCTCCCCTAACATTTGACCTCAGTCTATCAAGCCTCATCTGTTCTGCCTGTAACCTCTTCCCCTGTAACCAGGTAAGGCTGTTCTGCCAGCGGGAAGTGATCTAAGTCCAGTGGCCAGAGTGCATGTCCAAAGTAGTCCTTACTCCCCACATGTGGGACCCACAAGGAGACTGTGCTACACTATATGAGCAGAGGGTCTATGTCCACATCATATATGGTCCACGGTTCATGTTTCAGTCTCTGTGTTGTAGTGTAGCTATCTTGTATTAATGGGCTAATAGCCACTTATGAGTTAGTATATACCATGCACGTCTTTCTGAATCTGGGTTACCTCAATCAGGATGATCTTTTCTAGTTCCATCCATTTGCCTTGAAAACTCAAGATTTCCTCCTTTTTTATAGCTGAATATTATTCTATTGTATAAATGCACAACAGTTTCTTTATCCATTCTTTGGCTGAGGGACATCTACATTGTTTCTAGATTCTATCTAATACCAATAAGGCTACTATGAACATAGTTGAGCAAATGTCCTTGCTGTATTGTGGAGCATCTTTCGGGTATACTTCCAGGAGTGGTATGGCTGGGTCCTGGGGTAGAATTATTCTCAGTTTCCTGAGAAAGCACCAGGATGATTTCCAAAGTGATTGTACAACTTTGCACTCACACCAGCAATAGAGGAGTGTTCCCTTTTCTCCACATCCTCTCTGGCATGTGCTGTCTCCTGAGTTTTTGATGTTCACCATTTGCATAGGTTTAAGATGGAATCTCAGAGACGTTTTGAGTTGCATTTCCTTGATAACTCGGGATGTTGTACGTTTTAAATGTTTCTCAGCCATTCAATATTCCTCTGTGGAGAATTATCTCTTTAATTATTTACCCCATTTTTAATTGGATTATTTGGTATAACGGTGTTTAATTTCTAGAGTTTTTATTAGCCCTTTGTCAGATGTAGAGTTGGTGAAGATCTTTTCCCAGTCTGTAGGCTGTGGTTTTGTTCTATTGACAGTATCCTTCACCATACAGAAGTTTTTCAGTTTCATAAGGTCCCATTTATTACCAGTTGATTTTAGGGCTGAGCTGCTGGTGTCCTGTTCAGGAAGTTGTCTCCTGTGCCAGTGAGCTCAAGGCCCATCCACACTTTTTCTTCTAACCAATTTAGTGTGTCTGATTTTACGTTGAGGTCTTTGATCTATTTGGACTTCAGTTTTGCACATTGTGATAGATATGGATCTATTTTCATTTTTCTTCCTGTAGCTATGCAGTTAGGCCAGCACCATTTGCTGAAAATGCTATCAATTTCCATTGTATGGATTTGGCTTCTTTGTTAAAAATCAAGAGTCCATAAGCATATGGATTTATTTCTGGTTCTTTGATTTGATCCCCTTGATCAATCCGCCTATGTGTATGCGAGCACCATGCTGTTTTTATTACTTTTGCTCTATAGAACGGCTTGAGATTCAGGATGGAGACTCCTCCAGAAGGTCTTTTATTGTACAAGATAGTTTTAGCTATTCTGGGTTTTTTTCTTTTTTCATATGGAGCTGAGAATTGATCTTTCAAGGTCAGTAAAGAATTGTGTGGATATTTTTGATGGGAATTGCATTGAATCTGTAGGTTTCTTTTGGTAAGATGGTCATTTTTACTCTGTTGATTCTCCTGATGCATGAGCATGGGAGATCTTTCCATCTTCTGAAATCTTCCTCAAATTCTTACCTACCTCAGAGATTTGCATTTTTTCATACAAATCTTTCAATTTTTTGGTTAGAGTTACACCAAGATACTTTATATTATTTGTGGATATTGTGAAGGGTGTACTTTCCCTAACTTCTTTCTCAGACTGTTTATCACTTGCATGCAGGAGGGCCAAGGAATTTTTTGAGTTGATTTTGTATCCAGCCACTTTACTGAAGGTGGTTATCAGCTGTAGAAGTTCCTTAATAGAATTTTTGGGGTCACTTATGTATACTATCATGTCATCCTAGGATAGTGTTAGGTTGACTTCTTCTTTTCCGATTTGCATCTCATTGATCTCCTTTAGTTGTCTTATTGCTCTACCTGGGACTTTGAGTACTATATTGAAGAGATACGGAGAGAGTAGAAAGCCTTGTATTGTCCCCGATTTCAGTAGAATTGATTTAAGTTTCTCTCTGTTTAGTTTGATGTTGGCTATAGGCTTGTTGTATATTGCCTTTATTATGTTTAGGTATGTGTCTTGTATCCCTGCTCACTCCAGGACTTTTAACATGAATCGGTGTTGGATTTTGTTGAATGCTCTTTCAGCATCTAAGAAAATAATCACATGTTTCTTTTTCTTTCAGTTTATTTATATGATGAATTACGTTGATGGATTTCCATATATTGAACCACCCCTACATGTCTGGAATGACACCTACTTGGTCATGGTGAATGATAGTTTTGAGGTGTTCTTGAATTTGGTTTGCAAGTATTTTATGAAATATTTTTTGCATCAATAGTATAAGAGAAATTGGTCTTAAATTCTCTTTCTTTGTTGAAATTCTCTTTCTGTGGTTTAGGTATCAATGTGACTGTGGCCTCATAGAATGCATCTGGTAATGTTCCTTTTCTTTCTATTTTATGGAATCGTTTGAAGAGAATTAGTATTAGGTCTTCTCTGAAGGTCTCTTAGCGTTCTATGCTGAATCTATCTGGTCCTGGGTTTTTTTGGTTATTGATGGGAGACTTTTGATGATTGCCTTACTTCCTTAGGTGTAATAGGATTCTTCAATTTGTTTGCCTGATCTTGGTTCAATTTTGGTAATTGGTAGTTATCAAGAAAATTGTCCATTTCATTTAGGTTTTCAAATTTTGTGGCATATAGGCTTAAGACCTGATAATTCTTTGCTTTTCCTCAGTGTTTGGCATTTTTTTCCTCCTTTTCATTTCGGACTTTGTTGATTTGAATACTCTCCATCTGCCTTTTAGTTAGTTTGGCTAAAAGTTTGTCAATCTTCTTGATTTTGTCAAAAAGCCAGCCTCTTAGTTTCATTGATTCTTTGAATTGTTCCTTTGTTTCCAATTTATTGATTTCAACCCTGAGTTTGATAATTTCCAGCCATCTACTCCTCTTGGGCGTGCCTGCTTCTTTTTGTTCTAGAACTTTCACGTGTGTTGTTAGGTTGATAGTATGGGATCTCTCCAGTTTATAAAGTCAATTAGTGCTATGAACATTCCTCTTAGCACTGCTTTCATTGTGTCGTCGCATAAGTTTGGGTTTGTTGTGACTTCAGTTTCATTGAATACTAGGAAGTGTTGAGGTTTGCTTTGTGACCAAGTATGTGGTCAATTTTGGAGAAGGTTCCATGAGGTGTTGAAAGGAAAGTGTATTTTTTTGTGTGTGTGTGTTTGGGTGAAATGTTCTGTATATATCAGTTACAGAATGTCTGTATATATCAGTTACAGGATGTCTATTACTTTCCTTGTTTCTCCATTTACTTTCTTTCTTGATGATCTATCTGTCTATTGGGGAGAGAAGGGTGTTAAATTCTCCCACTATTAATGTGTGAGGTTCAAGATGCAGTTTAAGCTTCAGTAAAGTTTCTTTGATGAATGTGGGTGCTCCTGCATTGGGGTATTGATGTTCAGAACTGAGACATCATCTTGGCATATTTTTCCTTTGATTAGGTTGTAGTGACCTTCTCTATCTCTTTTTATTAATTTTGGTTGAAAGTCTATTTGATCAGTACTAGAGTGGCTATTCCAACTTTCTTCTTGTGTCTGTTTGCTTGGAATACAGTTTTCCAACCCTGTACTCTGAGGTGATGTTTATCTTTATTGCTGAGGTGTGTTTCTTGTATTGAGAAGAATTATGGATCCTGTTTTCACATCCATTTTGTCAGCCTGTGTCTTTTTACTGGGGAGTTGAGGCCACTGATGTTAAAATATATTAATGACAAGTTGTTGTTAGTTCCTTTTATTTTGATGTTGGTAGTGGTAGAGTTTGTGTTTGTTTCTGTGTTTTGGATTTTTGGATGAGGAGTTATTTATTTCCTGTGGTTTCCTGGGTTTATTTAGCCTTTATGAGTTGGAATTTTTCTTCTAGTACTTTCTGAGGGCTGGTTAACTACTGATTAAAATTGGTTTTGTCATGGAATATCTTGTTTTCTCTATCTATGGTGATTGTAAGTTTTGCTGTGTATAGTATTCTTGTTTGGTATCTGTGATATCTTAATGTTTGTATGACTTCCATTGAGGCCCTTATAGCTTTCATAGTCTCTGTTGGGAAGGCAGGTGTAATTCTGATGGGTTTGCCTTTATATGTGATTTGACCCTTTTCTCTTTTTTTTTCCTTTTTTAAAAATATTGTTATTATTATATGCTTTCTTGTTTGATTACTATGTGTACATCCATGAAATTGCCCACACAATTCAGAAGAACAAATCTGATCTCTTGTAGTAGTAAGAAAATCCTTGTGGGTAGAGCAGTACACAGAAACATTTTAATTTCAAATGTCCATCTCACAGTCTTTGTCACACTTGGTGTCTTATCATGCTCACAGCGAAGCATAGCTGTCCCAATTCACTGTCCAACATTCCATGGAAAATGACCTTTTTCTCTTGCAGCTAGCTTTAAATATTTTTTCTTTGTTCTGTACATTTAATGTTTTGATTAATATGTGGCTGGAGGATTTTCTTTTCTGGTTGAATGTATTTGGACTTCTATAGGCTTCTTTTATGTTTATGGGCATTTCTTTCTTTAGGTTGGGGAAGTTTTCTTCTATAATTTTGTTGAAAATGTTTTCTGGGTCTTGGAGCTTGGAGCCTTCTTCCTGTTATTCTTAGATTTGGTCTTTTTATAGTGTCTTAGATTTCTGGGGTGTTTTGTGTCGGGAACTGTTTAGTTTTAACATTTTCTGTGACTGATGTATTGATAACTTCAATTGTATGTTGGGGGATTGTGTGATGTATTTTGATGCTAATTACTGCCTGCTGTCTGTGTGACCCAACTTTTGCTTAATAAAAAGCCATCTCACCTGGGCAGGGCAAATGAGATAGGTGGGGCTAAGAGAGAAAGGAATTCTAGGAATAAGAAGGACTGCCGAATTCCCGAAATTTGTGGACAAATGGATTGAACTAGAAATGATCATAATGAGTGAGCTAACCCAGAAGCAGAGAGACTCAAACGGTATATACTCACTTATAACTGAACACTAGCCCAAGGGGCAGGTCCCATGAAAATCTGCACCTACCACAAAAGTGGGATAGAGGTGAGAACATCCTATTGAGACTCTAGGTGAGAAAAATATAGGGGATAGGGAAGTAGGTGGATCCAGAGGGTCCTAGAAACCTACAAGAGGAACATTATAATGGGTGGATATGAGCCCAGGGGTTCTGCTTGATCAAAGGCACGAACCAAGGACAAAATGTGCAGCCATCATCAAACTCCTACCCAGATCTAACCAAGGGACAGAACATTCTTCACAGTTAAGTGGAGACTGGGGACTGACTTTCACAAGATCTCTGGTGCCCCATATTTGGCCATGTCCCTTTTTGGGGGAGGCCCAATGGCACTCGAAGGAAGGATAGCAGACTACCAAGAAGAGACTTGATACCCTAGCACCATGTTCAGGGGGAGGAGGTCCCCCTAGGTCACAGTCATAGGGAAGGGGGTTTGGGGTGAAAGTGAGAGGGAGGGAGGAATGGGAGGATGTATGGGATGGGATAGAAAATGAGATGTAATATGAATTATTTTATTTTTCAATAAAAATGTGTTAAAAAAAAAAAAAAAAAGAAGGACTGCCGAGAGGAGAAAGGAGAGAGACCTGAAGGGAAAAGAGGAAGGCTGCCATGGGTGAGATGGAGGAGAAGCACATGGCTGGCGTGGATGGAGAATCTGGCCCAGATGAAATACATTAGCAAGTATTTGGGATTATGGATGGGAGGTAACTTGATAGAAGATATTGGAAGCAGATGGCATGGAATTGAAGCAAGGATCCCATGCCTGCCCCACTATGGGAGGTAATTTAGAGGACTGAGGTAAGCCATGCCCCAGGTTATTAAGGCTATCTTAAAATATAACAAGTGTCTATATCTTGATTGATTGCTAGCTGGGCCTATAGATAATACATGTAGTTTTAAAAAACAATAATCATATCTTCCACATTGAGATTCTATCTTTCCTCTCTTGTATTCGCTTGGTGTGGCTTATGTCCATCATTCCTGTTTTCTTCTCTATGTTTGCCATCTCTAAAATTTCCTCAACTTGTGTTTTCTTTGTTGCTTCTAATGCCCTCTTTAGGTCTAGATAGTCTTACTAATTTCTTTCTCTCGTTTGATTGAATTTTCTTGTAACTCTTTATAGGATTTATTCAATTCCTTTATCTCTTTGCATATATTTTCCTGTAATTCTTTATAAGATTTATTTAATTCCTTCATCTATTTGAATGCATTCTCCTGTGTTTCTTTGAGTGACTAATTTTCTTCTTTTAATGCTTTTATCATTTTAATCACCTCAGATTTAAAGTCTTCTCCTTGCACTTCATGGGTGTTCATATCTCCAGGGCTTCCTGTCTTAGGATCACTGGGGTGTTGTGGTATGGCTTTGAGTTTTGTTGCTACTTTTTTTGCGCTGTCCTCTAGGCATCTGGTTGTCTCTGGTGTTAGCAGGCCTAGAGGTTCCTTTGATTGATTGCTGTCTGTGTCCCATTTTGGTCAGTGTACCTGTTGTGGGAAGGACCCAAATAGAGGAAAATGACCCCACCCCAAATTGTTCAAAAGATAACAATGCTAATCTTGTCATCACAAAGATTATGTTAGGGAACAGAGTACAGTATCCACAGAAAATCTGGGAAAGTACTAGACACCGGAACATTTTTTTTCTTTTATTGTGTCCCTTATATTTCCTTCCCTAAGCCAACTTTTTAAGGTATTGGTAATATTTAAGATATATTTTATGTACTATGATGAGACATTCAAAATTTGTTATAGATTATGTTTAAATATCTTCTACATTAAAATTGTGCCATACTAAAAATATTTGCACATGTCATAGTGAATTCCTACCATCATTTATCAATGAAACATTGCCCATTTTAACATTAGTAATTCTACAGATTTTGGGAATTCCTTGTTTTTAATAGCTGTATAGTATTCCATAGTGTAAATGTACCACAGTTTCTTTATCCATTCTTCTACTGAAGGACACTTAGGCTGTTTTCATGATATGGCTATTATGAATAAGGCTGCTATGAACATGGTTGAGCAAATTTTCTTGTTGTGTACTGGATTATCTTCTGGGTATATTCCAAGGAGTGGAATAGCTGGGTCTTGAGGAAGCCTTATTCCCAGTTTTCTGAGATAGCACCAGATAGATTTCCAAAGTGGCTGTACTAGTTTGCATTCCCACCAGCAATGAAGGAGTGTTCCTCTCTCTCCACATCTTCACCAGCATGTGGTGTCACTTGAAATTTTGATCTTAGCCATTCTGATGGGTGTAAGATGGAATCTCAGAGAAATGATCATAATGAGTGAGTTAACCCAGAAGCAGAAAGAGACAAATGGTATATACTTACTTGTATCTGCATACTAGCCCAAGGGACATGTCCCATGAAAGTCTTCACTTACCAGAAAACTGGGACAGAGGGGAGGACATCCTATTGGGACTCTAGATGAGAGAAGCATGGGAGAATGACCAAGTAGAAGTATCCAGAGGGTCCTAGAAACCTACAAGAAGAACATTATGATAGGCAGTTTTGGGCCCAGGGGTCCTGCTCAAACTATGGCTCCAGCCAAGGACAATACAGGCCGTAAACTTCAAACCTCTACCCAGATCTAGCCAATGGACAGGACATTCTCCACAGTTGAGTGGAGAGTGGGGTATGACTTTCACACATACTCTGGTGCCCCATATTTGACCACGTCCCCTGGATGTGGAGACCTGGTGGCACTCAGAGGAAGGATAGCAGGCTACCAAAAAGAGACTTTATACCCTATGAGCATATACAGGGGGAGGAGGTCCCCCTCAGTCACAGACACAGGGGAGGGGAGTTAGGGGAAAATGGGAGGGAGGGAGGAATGGGAGGATACAAGGGATGGGATATAAATAAATTAATAAAAATTTAAAAAACATTAGTAATTCTAAACCAATGTTCCTTATTCTTCTAACAAAACATGTAATTTTAGTATTTTTTTTCTTTACCTAAGCACAGTTGAAATCCCTTTTGAGAATGAATCATTACCTTGATGTGATTTGTAATAAAATACAGATGCTAATCCTCAACTATGTATTTTTCTTTGGCCTGCAAACTGAGTGTTTTAAAATGGTGCCATCCTATTTACACATAGGTAAAGCAACACTTTCCTGTTGAATTACTAACCTAGCTATGGAAAGCTTCTGAATTTAAATGAATATGAGAAGTTTGTTGTATTATGTATTAAATGATTATTTCATATCATAATACATATGTAACTTTTAGTGTTGTGGTATTACTAATTTCAATTTTCAATGTTTCTTCATGATATCCTATTTAGTTTTATTGCTATTTTTTTTTATAAAAAATATGATTTCTGAGCTTTAGATATATGTAATTTCTAACTCCTTTCAAATATACTTCTTGATGAAGTATTTATTCTTTTACTGGAGAAGGTAGACTTCCACAATTTGGCCACATATCTTACAATTTTAAAGACCTTAGGTACTCCCTTTAAAAACTGGTTAGGTGATACTATGAATATGAGTGAGTTTGTCATATAGGGTAAAATTTTCCAACTTCTGTCTTCATAAGCTGCCTTGACCCGACATTGGAGAGAGATGTTCATCTCATCGATTCAAAGAAGAAAACGATAAAAGAATAAGTCAGCACCTTATAGTCTCTTGATGATAAGATATCACTAATCTGAGACTTCTGACTTCACCCCATCTCTTAGTATCCCCCACTTCCAAAGTACCCGGCTAAGGGCACAGACTTTAATACATTGGGGTTTAGATGGCCTTCAAGATCCAAACTATTGCAAAGACAGATTGGTATCAAAATACAAGCATGATGAAGATGAGACATCTACAGTACTTCATCTCTTGTTATTAATATCCATCATGCTCATTCCTTTCAAATTTTACCTTCATGTGATATGCATTTTATATCATATGATAGGGAGGGAAAAAAATGCCCCTCCAAGGCTTCCCTACGCTCATTCTTGAAGTTGTGATTATACTGCTCATCAATATATTTGCCATTATTAATAACTATCTAATCTTCCCATAAGACATTATAATGAGTTTTCTGCTCCTTTAAAAATGGATTTGTAATGGGGCTGTACAAGTAGAAACTGATTTTATGTAGCTGAATTTAAAGAGAAAGGAGTGGATCCATTAGCCGTGGAAAAAAAGAGAATCCCAGGAAGGGGAAGAAAATGGATTTAGTGCACCAGCCTGGAGAAGAAGTGCGGGTACATTGAACATGATTTGATTCCTTTTCTGCATTTGCTAAGTAGGATTAAAAGAACATTTTAAACAAGTCTGATTTTTGCCTTTATTAAGACAGCAGTTTAATGAAAAATAATCTGTGATCCTGAAAATTATATGATGTACTTTTATGGATTATAGGGATATGAATTATTATCATCCCTTAGTAAATCTTTACTACTTTTTTGGGTGCTTGTTTTCCTTTGAAATTTTCTTCTGCATGTATACTGTATAGAATATCAGCCATCTAAATGCACAAGAGAGCCACTTATAAGTTTGTGAGGCTGTCTTTGACTAAACATATCTTTCTTTTTTCTATTTCTAGGCCCTGTGAGAAACTGATATCCTGGTAAACTTCATCTTCTAATGTTTTCTCTTACTCTAAAATGACTGACTGAATGCTAGATTTGTCGTATCTTGACTTTTCCTAGGAAGTAGGTTGTGATATAGAAGACCCACTTTGATTCTCCTTTGTTCATTTTAATAAAGACTCTACAAATTCATGTGTAATGCAAAAATCACATACACACACATGCAGACATACATACATATGAACTTACATCAGCACACACACACTCTCACATTGTAATTGGAAGAAATACACTAATTATCAGAGCAATCCACTAACAGCCTTATACAACATTAGTGGCCATTTGATTATATTTTTTTGTACAGATTAAAAAATTAGATCCACATATTTTTCTTAACTAAAATTATTTGAAAGAGTAATTGTATAATAGTTTATTATTTTTCTTGAAAATAATTAGAATCTCCTTTCAAAAATTATTTCATTAACACATTTATTATTAAGAAATCTAAATAGCATAAATCAATTAGTAAGTAAATTTGTAAAGAAAATATGCCATATACATACTTCAATAATATTAATTCATGAAAATAAAGAAGCTGTGTAATTTGTGAAAATGTGAGTAGAGTTGGAGATGAGAAACATTCAGGCAGAAAAGTCAATTATAGGATGATCTCACTTACATGAGGAATCCAAACCAAAGAAGAGGAAACTATAATCATGAATTAACAACCTTGGAAAGAATAGGTAAAGAACACATCTTTCCTAAAGAACTCTACTTTTTTTCTGGTATGCAAGGCAGATATGACTATGGAAGCATGAATAAACTCCCTGGTTTAGCTGAGGATGGGGAGTTTGTGGTGTGGCAATGTTGTAGCCCTTTAATGATAGGCAGTATAAATTCATTCATTGTAACTATAAGCAGGTAGAAATTAAAACTCATAGTGTACATCATCAATGACTATATGATGAGACTTTCTGTAGGAAAAATACATTTTGTGTTTATAATTATGTCTTCATTTACCTAAATCAAGCCAAAGCTTAACAATTTGTTCCTAAACAACAACAGTTACAGAAAACAAAACAAACAACCAAAAAAAAAAAAAAATTCCTAGTTACTAGAACAGTTTTACTCCTTTCATGAAATGCATGTACTTATAATCAAAAGGCCACAGTGCATAAACCTGAGTACAATAAAGCCAGTGATGACTGTATTCTGGCCACATGTTAGCACTAAATTTTTCTTTTCAAAGTCTTAAAGACGTTTGTATCCATTTAAAATATAGAGAAACGAGGGGAAGTGGTATTGTCACACTATTAAGAGATTAGGAAAATTGATTCTGACTTGAATTAATTTCTAAACACACAATCCTCAGTTTATAGCATACATTCTAATGTTAGCTTTCTTTGGTGAAGTGAGATGTAGTATTAATTAAGCCTTAAGATAATACCACCATAGAACAGGATCATTGGAATCACATACATTTTCTTGCTCACTTTCTTGATGTGGATACCATCTAATAACCCTGAATAATACATACGTTGAGTTACACTTATGTATTTATGTGTGCATCATATATATATATATATATATATATATATATATATATATATATATATATATATATATGTGTGTGTGTGTGTGTGTGTGTGTGTGTGTGTGTGTGTACACATATACAAATATCCATGTAAGCACATGGTAGTAGTTTGGGTACAAGGTAAAAATATAAGAATCAAAGTGAAAGCTTAAATACATTTCCTGTTGTTATATACACAGAAGTTTCATCAATGAAACTAAGGAAATAAAAATGTAAATTTGTTGGGAGAACAGAAGTATCATGTTTAATGAAAGAGGATTGAACCCAACTGAGACTTATTGTGTGGCTTGCTATTCTTAACTAAAACTTGCAAACATAAAAACATGTTTAGAAAATTCTCTATGTGAACAAAACTGTTTAATGATTAATGTTAAAAGCATTGGCTTAAAGATCTTACAAACACAGGGAATAAATTTATGCAAATTTGATCATTTATTACACAATATAAAGATATTAATATGTGCCTATTTATTGGGCTTCACTGAAACACTCAAGGAAATAGAATATTGCCATGTCATAGGTGAATGAACATGGACATTAAGGGCCTGAGAATTAAAAGGCAGGCAATTTCTCTTCTGTAATTAAGCTACACACACACACACACACACACACACACACACACACACACACACACAGAGAGAGAGAGAGAGAGAGAGAGAGAGAGAGAGAGAGAGAGAGAGAGAGAGAGAGAGAGAGAGAGAGAGAGAGAGAGGAGACTAACTTTAGGAGAATTCTTTATGACACTCAGTTATTTAGAATGCTGTCTATGTTGATGGAAGACAAGCTGTAGTGACTATGTGTCAGTGGGGAGGCCTGATGGCACTCAAAGAAAGAATAAGCAGGCTGCCAAGATGAGACTTGATAGCCTATGACCATATGGTGGGGGAGGAGGTCCCCCTCAGTCTTAGAACTAAGGGAGGGGGATAAGATGAAAGCTGGAGGGAGGGAGGAACGGGAGGATACAAGTAATGGGATAACAATTGAGTTGTAATCTGAACAAATTAATAAAATAAAAATAAAAATATTGCATAAAACAATTCTTACAATGTGACGGCTTGAGTTAGAAATATGTTCCATAGGCTCTTGCTCTGCACACCCACTTGGTCTTTAGTTGGTGTTATTATTAGTGGAGGTTATAGAACTTTAGGGTATGCAACGTTGTTAGATAAAGTAGGAAAGATTTGGAGATTTTTAAGAAATTAGAGGAAGCTGGGTGGTGGTGACACGAGCCTTTAATCCAAGCACTCTGGAGGCAAGAGGCAGGGTGATCACTATGAGTTCAAGGCCAACCTGGTCTACAAAGTGAAACTAGGATGGTCAAGGCTACACAGAGAAACACTGTCTCAAAAAACAAAAACAAACAAACAAACAAACAAACAAAAACAAAAAAATAAGTTAGAGGAGTTGAAGGGGATAATGAAAGTATAGGAGATCTAAAACAATTTTGTACATGTATATAAGTCTCAAAAATATTTTTAAAAGTTTATTAAAATGGCAACCCAATACAAAATATTAAAATTGTTGAATAAATTTTATTTTATTTCATTTTCTGGTTTTAATAAATTTAAACATTTTACATAAAAATAAAGTGTCTAGGACAGAAATAGAGAGTTCTCTAGGTAAGGCACCAGCTGTTGTTAGCTCAAGGAACATAAAGCCCAAAACTATAAAGTTATACTTTTGGGGAGCCAAAGTAACTTATATATTGCTTGGTGAAGGCAAATCTTCATTTTGTAGCAGATGTCCATCTGGTGCCTCAGCCATCCAAACAAGCAGGTGTTTTATACAAAGCAGCACTTAGCGGTTACTATCTTTAATCTTGTGATCATTACCTTATAGGAATAGCTGAGACAGTAAAATATTTTACAACAATAACCAATTTTTTAAAGACTAGCTCAACTGCACCAAGAAGTTGTACATCTTGGGCCAGCTGACAGGGTACACTCAAGGTAGGAGCAACTTCCTCATGGCAGGGGAAATTGTTCAATAGTTCCACTTTATTTTAGTTGAAAATATTTCTTTAGAAAAAATATATATGTATATGTTAAGAAAAGAGAGAGAGGGCAGTGGCAGGTAGATGATGAGGGAAGAAGATATGAGTTAGCAAGAAAGTGTCTATACTATGTGTAGCTTTAGCTAATAGATCATAATAGAAATGTGACAATCTTTGGTCAGCCATGCCCCAGATTTCATAACGCAAGAGTAAACAGAACTGGGGAGTCTGAAGCAATGGAAAAAGAACTGGTTTGAAATAATAGACTCTAGGATTGGTGATATATCACTGGATCCAAGTAACTGATAGAACATTCATCCTCCTTTTTTTGGGGTGGGGGGAGTGGCATTTTCTGAGATACAGTTCCTTTGAGTAGCTCAGGCTATCGCGAACTACCTCTGTAGATCAGGCTGAACTCGAACTCACGGACATCCAGCTGCCTCAGTCTCCCAAGTGCTGGGATGTGTACCACCAGCCAGCAATGGTCCTAATTTCTGGTACAAATTCATATTATAGACTGGCCTGTGTTCCCCCTAGAGTTGTGTGTTAAAGCCTAAGCTCAAGTGGGGAATTATCTGAGGATACATGTTTTAAGAGGTAAGTAAAACTAAAGAGAAGTAGGTTGTATTTCTTATCCCATGGAGTTGATGGCCTTGCAGTAAGATGAAAGTGGAGAGGTTTGTTTCTCTCTGTTTCAGTGTGCGCACACATAGAAGATGCCAAAAGAGAGGAGAGCAGCCATTTGCAAGCCAGAGAGCTCCCCTTTCAGGAATTAAACTGATCAGCATTAAATAGGATACAGCTGTCTATATTCTAAAACATTCCTGCTGTTTAAGTTACTCACTCTGTGGTATTTTCTTTTTTCTTTTTCGATTTGTAAATTTCTTTCTTTTAAATGTATTTTATTAATTTATTCATATTACAACTCAATTGTTATCCCATCCCTTTATCCTCCCATTCCTCCCTCTCTCTCATTTTCCCCTTACTTACTCCCCTCCCCTATGACTGTAACTCAGGGGGACCTCCTCCCCCTGTATATGCTCATAGGGTATCAAGTCTCTTCTTGGTAGCCTGCTATCCTTTCTCTGAGTGCCACCAGGCCTCCCCATCCAGGGGACATGGTCAAATATGGGGCACCAGAGTATGTGTGAAAGTCATACCCCACTCTCCACTCAACTGTGGAGAATGTCCTTCCATTGGCTAGATCTGGGTAGGGGTTCAAAGTTTACTGCATGTATTGTCCTTGGCTGGTGCCATAGTTTGAGCAGGACCCCCAGGCCCACATCTGCCCATCATAATATTCTTCTTGTAGGTTTCTAGGACCCTCTGGATCCTGTTACCCTGCCATTCTCCCATGCTTCTCTCACCTAGAGTGCCAATAGGATGTCCTCCCATCTGTCCCAGTTTCCTGGTAAGTGAAGACTTTCATGGGACATGCCTCTTGGGCTAGCGTCCAGATATAAGTGAGTATATATGATTTGAGTCTTTCTGCTTCTGGATTAACTCACTCATTATGATCATTTCTAGTTCAATCCATTTGTCCACAAATTTCTGGAATTCCTTGTTTTTAATAGCTGAGTAATATTCCATAGTGTATATGAACCACAGTTTCTTTATCCATTCTTCTACTGAGGGACACTTAGGCTGTTTCCATGTTCTGGCTATTATGAGTAAGGCTGCTATGAACATGGGTGAGCAAATGTTGTTGTGGTATTTTCATGATAGCCTTAAAGCACTTGAAAAATTTCTGTGGCTTTAGCCATAAGATCCCTTTGTCTTTACCTATAGAGAAACATCTCAAGCTATTTAAAGCATTTCAAGATATTTTAGACTGTTTGTGGCTATTTGTGAAGAGTGTTGCTTCCATGATTTCTTTTTCAGCCCATTTGTCATTTGTATATAAGGGAGCTATTGATTTTTTTGAGTTAATCTTGTATCTAGCCTCCTCACTGGAGCTATTTATCACCTGTATGGGGCTCATGGGAAAATACTTTGGGTCACATAATGTATATTATCATTATAACCCTTGAATAGTGATACTTTGATATCTTCCTTCCCAATTGTATCCCTCTGTTTCCTCAAGTACTCTATTGAGTAGGTATGCAGAGAGCGGACAGCTTTGTCTTGATTCTTATTTTCATGGAATTGCTTTGAGTTTTTCACTATTTAACTTGATGTTTTCTATAAGCTAGCTATAAATTGTATTTATTATGTTTAAGTGTGTCCCTTTCCCCCTGATATCTCCAAGATTTTTGTCATGAAGAGGTGTTGTGTTTTGTTAGATATTGCTGTCATCTAATGAGATGATTGTGTGTTTTGTTTTGTTTTCCTTTCTGTTTCTTTATAAGGTGGATTGCACTGACAGATTTTTGTGTGCTTAACTATTGCTGCATCTCTGGGATGAAGTCTACTTGGTCATGGTGGATGATATGGTTGTTGTGTTCATGAATTCGCTTTGTACGTGTTTTACTGAGTAGTTTTGCTTCAGTGTTCAAGATGGAAATTGCTCTGTTATTCTCTGTCTTTTTGAATACTTGTGTGGCTTGGGCAGCAGGGTGAATGTGGCTTCATAGAATGAATTTGGCAAAGGTCTTTCTTCTTATATTTTGCGGAATAGTTTGAGCAGTACTGGCATTAGCTCTTTGAAAGTCTGGTAGAATACTGCTCTAAAACAGACCCAGGACTTTCTTAGATTGGGAGACTTTTAATGACCCATCCTATATCACTAGGGGTTATAGATCTATTTTAGTTGTTTATCCAATATTGATTAGCTTTCTTAAGTAGTTATCTATTGAGACAAATATCCATTTCTTTTAGACTTTCCAATTTTGTGCAGTATGGGTTTTTAAAGTATAACCCTATGATTCTTTGGATTTCCTCTCTGTTATGTCCCATTTTTGATTTCTGATTGTGTTAACTTGGATATTCCTTCCCTGAATTTTCATTAGTTTGGATAAAAGTTTGTCTATCTTGTTGGTTTTACCAAAAAACCAATCATTGTTTCATTGAGTCTTTGTATTATTTTCTTTATTTCTACTTTATTCATTTCAGGCCTCAATTTGGTACTTCCTGAAGTTTACTCCTCTTGAGTATGGGTGTGTTTGCTTCTTTTTTTTTCTAGAGCTTTCAATTGTGCTGTTAATTTGCTAGGATGAGATATTTCAAATTTCTTTATGAAAACACATAGTGCTATGACCTTTCCACTTAGCATTCTTTCATTGTGTCCTATAAGTTTGCATGTGTCGTGTCTTCATTTTCATTGAACTCTAGTATTTAATTTCTTTATTTA
Source organism: Acomys russatus (assembly GCF_903995435.1). NCBI lineage: Eukaryota > Metazoa > Chordata > Mammalia > Rodentia > Muridae > Acomys > Acomys russatus. The sequence continues at coordinate 22,084,917 of NC_067146.1, read as the reverse complement.
TTTCTTCCTTGTCCTAGCAGCCATTCAGTAAAGAATTGTTCAGTATATGTGATTTTGTAGGCTTTCTGTGTGACAATTCAGGTAGCAAACTGTCTCTGTCATCTTTTCATTTAGGAAGCTGCTAACTTGCACTCCCGGTATACTCAGGTAATCAATTTTTATCTCTTCTCAACTCTCTGATGGGGTTGAAGACCAGATAGTTTAGTTTCACAATTAAGCTTAGTTGTTTCAGAGTTAAGATGTTTTTAGGTCTAGATAGGTGTTTTAAGTTGATAATGATGAGCTATGATAGATATTGATTTACATTCAGAATTTACATGCACCAAGATGGGAGATATGTTTTCTTCAAGGATGTTAAATACAAATAGCTAAAATACTAAGAATGTAACATCAATATAATTCCTGGTTGTGTCATGGTTCTTCTTGCTATAGGTTGTGATATATATGGGTCTTTTTATAGTTCCTCAGATTTCCTGGGTGTTTTATATCAGGAATATTTCAGATTTAAAACAAATAGATAAAAGTATCTATTTTTTCCTTCGTATGTTCTGTGCCTAAGATTCTCTCTTCCATATCCTTTTTTCTATTGAAGATGCATGTATTTATAGTTTCTGTTTGCTTACTAGGTTTTCCATTTCCAGAATTTCCTCAGTTTGTGTTTCATTTATTGCTCATATTCACATTTTCAGGTTTTGAATAAATCTATTCCTTTCCTTCAACTATTTGTTTTTTTCTCGGCTTTCTTTAAAGGATTTATTCATTTCTTCTTTAAGGACTACTATCTTCTTCATAAAGTTTGTTTTAAGGTTATTTTCTTCTGCTTCAGCTGTGTTAGAATATTCTGGGCTTGCTGTAGTAAAATAGCTGGTGTTTGATGGTGACATATTCCGCTTGCTGTTGTTACTTCTGTTCTTACTCTGGTGTTTAGGCATCTGGATTTGGAGGATGAGGGCACGGTGGTGAGAAGGGAAGTGGGTATTGGATATATTGTTGTGGAACATGCAACGAGAGAAAGGAGGAGGGCCTTTAGTGAGCTGCCTTTCTAGAGTTGTGGCTGGCCTGTGTGGTCTCTGTTCCACCAGGGAGTCTCTGCCTGAGTTTGCCTCTCTATTCTTCTAGCTTGTTTCCCTGCCAATCCCTCAGCTGGTATGATCAGCACCTGCTCTTCTCACTGTCACAATCTATATCTGAGCAGCAAATATCCACTGGAGGTGGGAGGTGGGGCACAGCAGAGGGGCTGCTGGTGGTCAGGAAGGGCTGAACTGAGAGCATGGGAGAGCTCAGCAGGCAGGGGGGCTCCTTACGTCTTCTTCTGACTGTCAGAAGAAGAATCTTATAAAAAGCATATGCAAATGACTAATACAGATATAAAACTCACTCACATTAGTAGTTATTTAAAATTACATCACAATCTCGACAGTACTCAAAATTTACTGATCAGGGATACAACATGATGTATTAGTTACATTATAATGGACTAACTCAACTGATAAGAAAGATTAAGCCTAGGAAATCTAATTGCATTGTGGGAGAAAATACTCAATTAAATATCTAACAAAGGAGTATGTAAAAATGTATTCACATATAATTTTGAGTATTTATGAATTAATATATATACCCATATTCTTACATATACTTACATATTTATATTCCTATATATTTTATATTTCTATACATATTCATTCATGAAATATATGAGAATATATATAGAATTCAGCAGATAATGAGCAAAATACTTTAATTAGTACATTAAAGAAAAAAATCTATCTAAATGAATAATGAAGACAGAAAAAGAAAAATAAGTTTAAGTCATTCTCTCCTATAGTACTGATGTCATTATTTATCCACATACACGACACAATTCAAAATATATGAATATGACATATTGCAAAGTATATTAAACAAAGTAAATTTATAGGTTTCAGTTTTAAGTTTTTGTAAGGCTAGCAATTTTTCCTAGACTTTAATAAATTATATATCCTGTGACCCTGAAAATTAACTCCTAATAGATCTATATGTGCATGCCAGCTGGCCAAGAATGTTGATAGGCCCCTGAAACCATGCTAACGTGTAACGCAGCTACTGCAAAATGTATAAAGAATATCACAGTAAAATGTTGAATAAAGACAATGGGACAGAGAATTCAAATGTCTTTATTTGTTGCACACAAAGTTGACAATGAGAAAAGTGGTGTTAGCTATAAAGTTACAGCAATGGTTATATTTAAGAAACAGGCTGGGGGCAGTGTGGAAGCCTAGTACCCTGGAAACTTCCTAGAATCCATGAAGGTGACCCTAGTGAGGACTCTTAGTGATGGTGGATAAGTAGTCTAAATTAACCATCTTTCGTAGTCAGGTCAGGCTTCTAGTGGTGGGACTGGGTTGTATTCAGTTGTATTGTTGGCCCAGGGGCCCAGTATATATTCTTAAGTAATCCAGACTGATGTTAGGAATGAGGAAGGGGAACTCTATGAAAACTGACAGCATGGCATCCTTGTTGAGGACAACATGCGCAGCCCATTCAGTGTGGAGAGGTTGAGCTGGTGGCTACATGGAGCCTTCACCCCTATGTTCCAGGCTCTTTGGCACAGGAATTTAGGTACTCTTCATGCTATAGAAATAGAAACATAAATCTAACCCAGCCAACAGCCCTCCACCTACCTCTGTCCTCCCTGCAAGATGTACTGGGTGAACTGGTGGAGCAGAACTTGTGACAGTTTGGTTTAATTTGAGACTAACGCCATGAGTGAGAGTCCATGCCCTACACTGCCTGGATGGCCATGAGTCAGAGACTGGATGCCTCAGACACGTGGAGTGGAACCAAATGCACTGTCTTCATATATTGATGAACACCATTAAAATTGAATTGTAGGTATATTTCTATAATATAAGAATTATATGTAATCATTAATTAATTAGCTTATACTCTGGATGGTTTAAACATAATTTTTGCAATGTTCTTGCAACGTGTTATTTTTTTATTAATGTCTCTAAGTTAAAATATTCTTAAAGTATACTATCCGAGCCATGAGAATATATTGTTTTCCATTTTTAAATGAAATGCAATTTGTTTTGCAGTTTTCAGATTCTTTGAGTTATAATATTTTTATTATATTTTATTAATGGGGAGACCTGGTGGCACTCAGAGGAAGTATAGCAGGCTACTAAGAAGAGACTTGATATCCTATGAGCATATAAAGGGGGAGGAGGTCCCCCTCAGTCACAGTCATAGGGGAGGGGAGTAAGGGGAAAATGGGAGGGAGGGAAGAATGGGAGGATACAAGAAATGGGATAACCATTGAGATGTAACAAGAATAAATTAATAAAAAATTTTTTAAAAAGAATATTTAGCTGTTATATTGGACACAGGACTTGAGTGTCATGTATAATATTTACCTAGAATATGTCAGTAATAAACTAATATGGTAAAAGTGATTACAGTGAACTGAATATTATTACTACACAGAAATCTTTCTCTCCAAAGTGAAAAGTTTGTCACCAATACCTAGAGAATGATTTTATTGTACCTTACTCAGTTTATTTCCTTACAGTGCTATGGTTATCTGTGGTCTCTGAAGAAATTATAAGAATTTAAAATTGAAGAAATTGAAATAGTGTAGTCATGTACTTTGTTTAAAACTAATTTATTGCAATATATCAAGCTTCAATATACTTATCAGTATTGACACTTCTGACAAGATGGAGTTGTGATTATTTTTGCTTTAAATGGTATAGGGACAAATGGGTAAGTATTATTTACTAGAATGTCTTCTGAACTGCAAGAGACATAAATGAGACTCATCAGCTGCAAGCTGACATTTTCAAGAGCATCTAATACAATTATCATAAATTGTGAATATGGAGTATTTGAAAATTTCATGTCTCAAATATTTTATTTTAAGAACAATGATAAAGACTTTAATAAAAGGGAATATATAGCCTTTTGAGATGCTAATTCTCTCTACACTTATCTCTCATATCAATGTACTCATGATATTTTGTAATGGATATTATATGATTCTAAAAGTTATTTAATAATATCAACACCGAGAGAGCAACTCCTGGTTTTAAAGAATAGTATTAAAAGGTAGTAAGGAACACAGAATATAGAGTTCACTCTTAATTTTTCATAAGGTTACAACTGGAAATTTGATTTATATTTGCTCACATAGATACATGCCATGGCCAGACATAGTCTATTTTATTCCCAAAATGCTCACTATGGTTACTGGTAAGACAAACCGTCCCAGCTAATTTTATCTCATGTATGATCCTGACTCTTGTTTTTATTATTATAGAGCATTTTTTCAATAAGTGAAGTCATGCAATATATTACTTTTTGCCTTACAATTTTGTGCATCAAATTTCTGTCTGTGAGACTCATGTCCCTAGCAGAGGATCATTTGTGTTCTTCAGTACTGCTAATTATATTCCGTTGAATATTTCATCATTCTAAAAATACATTGTACTGTTAATGAACATCTGGCTTGTTTTAAATTAGTATTGCTACACAATAGTGTTGTAATGGACATGATCATCTTAGGCATAAATCAAGCTTGCATTGCCTATGTAGCCAGAATGGAATTAGTATGCCATAGTTTCCAAATGCTATAAAATTTGTTATATATATCATCAAAAAGATGGCAAACAGTTTTCCAACTTACAGTGGCAAAAGAAATAAGGAATATATGTGAATTTAATTGGTTCTACAGAGTTGGATAAAACTTGAGTACTTTGACTTTTTAAAATAGTATCTACTTTGGTAGATAAATGATAATTCCTTTTAAAATTTATTTTTAAAGATTTAATAGTAGTTAGTCCAGCATCTGAGGCTCCTGACATATATTATTACTAACCATACAACTCATACCTTATCCGAAAAACATTATGTAATATAGTGTTTTTCTTTCAATTCCAGTAGGTTTAAATTTTTTATATATTATTAATTTATCCATATTACATCTCAATGGTTATCCCCTCCCTTGTATCCTCCCATTCCAAGCCTCCCTCTCATTTTCCCCTTACTCCCCTCCCCTATGACTGTGACTGAGGGGGACCTCCTCCCCCTGTATATGCTCATAGGGTCCATCAATCAAGTCTTGGTAGTTTATCTCATCTTCTTATATTTCTTTCTGTTACTATAAATATAGATAAACAATCTAATAAAATCAAATAGGTAGCCTAGAAAGTCTTGCTACAGTGTAGAAGTGTCCAGCATTATTTCCTAGCCTCCATATGAACCACATGTATGAATATATACTTATACATGTACATGTCATACACATAAACAGTCAACCAGATAGAAAAAACACACTGGGGCTATGCCGAGTGATCATATGACAACAGTAAAATAGAAGAGGATTTTAAGATACACTATAAAATATTGACTGCTGAGTAGAGTACTATATTGTTATGAAGTTGGTTTTTCGTTAATTAAGTCTCATCAAGAAGAATTCCTAAAATAATCACAGATATACAGGCAGGCAAGGCCAGACACAAACCGACATGACAAAGGCACACACACAGACACAGACAGATTCATGCATAGGCAGACAGGCACACACACACACACACACACACACACACACACACACACACACACACACACTCATGGATGGGGTAATTGGTAACAAGAAATCGAGGTCATATATTAAACAGGTAGATATGACCCCTATGCAGGGGAAGACAACCTCAGAGAAAAGGCATTGATACATTTGGTACTCAGAGTTGTTAGTTGATAACATCTCTTCTCTAATTAACAGGCATTAAATATGTCTGCCTTCCCCTAATGTGTTTGCTCAGAATTTCTATGGGCTAGAAATTACTTATATACTTTAACATTTTTTCCCATGGTCTTATGTTTGATGCAATAATTTTTACTTGTTTAGAATATCTTGTCATCTCTACGTAAAGACACATTTTGACAGTGATGCATCCCGAAATTAGGGAGTGAAATCTTTTACCAAAATATATGGACTGGGAAGTTATGCATATAAGGATATAATGAATACTGTCATGCAGACTTTCTTCTCCCAACTCCACCACTCATTTCTGTCTTTTATCTAGCAGTATTAATGTAGTACCTTCGACTGTAAATCATTGTTCTTGTCATAAGCATTTTCAAGGATCACAAGACCTGCCTATAAATAACAAAGACATCCAGCTACACCAGTTACTCAAGTTGTAACACGTAATAGAAATTCTAAGACATTATGCATTTATTTCCATTGTGATGCATTTCATTATTTTTTGCCATTGTATAGTTAAGTGTGGGTGATATTACAAAATTCCTTCATAAACAATGGTTTAAGCAGAGTTCAGTGTGGAAAAGATTCCACATTTGTGCATGAAAATCTGGAACTCACAGAAGAATAAAAATTTGTATTAGATTAAAAATAGTCATGATACATCATGTAACTAAATTTGTAAAGGAAGAGCATGCTAGAAATAACTTAATGAACCCCAAAGAGAGGTAAGGTCAGTCTGGCTATACTATCAAGTGCATGAACACTGAATATATTTCATTCATGTGATAGTTCAGTCAGACTATGAAAAGCCTCATCCACATATAAACACATCAAGGTCTCAGTATTCTACAACAGCAAAGTTTTTCTCAGGCAACAAGTCACCATTTAGTCAGTCACTAATGAACACCTGCTGTATAGTAGTAACATTTCCATGTGTCTGAATGATCAAAGCTATCCTCAGGAGAATGACTGACATCTTGGCTTACAGTATGAAGGAATGGAAAATGTACCTATCAGTGAAAGATAATGCAGCATCTTGGGCTGATTTATTCTCTTGTATCCATCTAGATACATTTCAGGGGACAATAATAAACAACTTGAATCTTTTGCTTACATTACAAAATTCTGTCATAGCCTAAAGACCTTTCTTCAGAAATTCCTCATTTCCTGTCTTAAGGGGAAAAGAAATTTATATAGCATTCCAAAAAACAAACAAAAAAATCCAAAAACAAACAAACAAAAAACTCTGAAATTGGTAATTCCAGTCTTGTTCATTTTTATCTAAAAACTGTCTGCACATAAATGGCATCTATCCTGATATGTCACCTGATAGAAAAAAAAAAAACAATGCTAATACATTTGTGAGTAAATCATTTCTTACTCAAAGACCTTTGGCTTTTGACAGAATGTTCCAGGGACAATTTTAACACCACACATTATATCATTAGGAAATCAAACGTGCAAAATTCCCAGAATGTTTACCCAATTTAAACAATAACTTTGAATTATTTGCTTAAGTTCATTCTCCAGATTATATTTAAAAGGTGTAACATGAACGTTTTGTTTATGGACTGTCACATTTATTTCCACTAATAATATTCAAATAACAACTTCTAGGTGTGACATAGACACAGATTAAAAAAAAAATACTTGTAAAGCTGAAGGTGTTGTAATAATGTCCTGGGTCTCTTTTTGCTTATTTTATTACCCACCTTATTGTATGTATTTGAATAAAGTAAAGAATAAAAATTATTTCTGTTTTTTTTTGCATTTTTACTGGATTGAACCACACCTATCAATACAAAACTAAAAGAGAAATTTAAAATACAGCAATATATACATACATATATATATTCAAAATTTACTCCTTTCTTCAATTAATCAATATTTATTTTTACTGAACAAAGCAGTCATGATTCTAAAAGCAGTTGTTCCATTCTAACTCTCTAGGTACATAGTTAACTTTATTTCAGTAAACAGTAATGGACATCATCATCATCATCATCACTGTGACCATAATTACTTCCCCTTAATATCTCCACGATCATTATTACTCTTGAAATCTTCATCACCATCATAAATTTCAATGTTTTCATGACAGCTTACATCATGTCAGACATTTGTCTATACAGTAATCAACTATTTATGTTGGTGATATAATTACCTTTACTTCACAAATCAAGACAAAAAGGCACAGAAAATTTTACCTTTCCAAAGATACAGAGCAAGTAATAAAAATATGATTCTATTTTGTATGCTTTCAGGCTTTCTACCCTTTTGTGTCCAAAATGTGCACATTATTTCAAACACGTCCATTTCCTGTAACTATACTGATACTTTGATGAATGCAAGTTGCTATCACTAAGTAACTATGCATGATTTATTGAAAACCCTTTATCTGTAGGTATAATATATGAATTTGGAAGGTCAAAAAATACGAACATTAACATTAGGTATCTTTACCAAATTAGGTTTCAAAATTGTTCCAAAATGTATAATGTATAGTAGATGTGAAATCAAGTATTTTTTATAATACAAATGCCTATGGCATTGCAGGTGCACTTTCTATAAATATGTTCCATGAAACAAACATTTGAGTGATTCATTTTTGTTCTGCAGGCTCAGATGATGCAAAAAATTGACATTTTTCACAAAGATTTAAAATGAAAAGGTCGTCTTCTTCCATCAGACCCATTTCATAATTTCCAACTGTATAAGGAGAGTATTCAGCTGTGCAGATGTTTAAATGAAGGCCATAGGCACCAAAATCATTGCCATTTTACTTAGAAAGCATTGAGTACAAAGTTTCTTCAAAAAGAAATTGATTGATATGTTTTAGTAAAGAGATAACATGATATACATAATTTGTGCACTTTGGAAACCAGAAAAATTAAAAATGCTCTAAAGGATGAATACCACTCATTAAAAAAGAGACATCTTGTGTAAAAGATGTATCTTCCTGTAAGGCTTTTAGATTTTTTTTATAGCATTAATGGAAACCTAAGTAAGAGTACATAAGATATAACTTGACTTCAATAATTATATGTTTCACTAATTCAGTCTTCAGGGTAATTTTATGTCCCAAATAAATTGAACTTTTACAGAAACATTTTGATTATGTTGTATAGATGAGGTACATATGACAAAATAAAGGTTAGAAAAATGGGTGAGCAGCTTAGGTTTAACTTATTTGGAATGATATCTATTTGCTATCACAAAGCAAAACTTACCGAAGAAAGAACATGATTTACCGAGGACTCAATGTTTGAAACATTTTACTCTGTCTTTAATTAGAAGCAGGAACAACAGCAATACTAAGCGTGGGGAGCAAACAGAATAGAGGGACAGGAAACTACAATCAGGATATATTGTCTGAGAAAAGAATTTATTTTCAAAAACCTATAAGAATAATCTTAACTTTTCAAGATAAGGGCATCTACATTTCATCTTCAAGGGCCCAGCCCTCGCTGAGGAACTGTTTGCTACTGGTAGATTTGGAGAGATGAGAAATCATTCATTGAATTGAGGATCCACTGATGAACTGATGACCTGGCCAGGATCCAGTGTGTGCAGTTCCCAACAGATGAACACACAGTTGACTGCGATTAAACTGACTGGCTAAGAAAACTAAATTAGAAAGTCATGAACCCGGGAAAGGAAATAGTAGCAATCAAGAATGTGGGTCATGGACATGGGGTGATACAAATGTTATATGTAATATGGGGGTGTAACAAATTTTATAGATGTGTGAAGTTGTAAAATAAAATACATCAACAAGGCAGGCTATTTTAGTAATTAATTGTAAGAAGCAAAATTAATCAGACTGGAGAAAGACTGGAGAATGCTTGCTTAAACAGTCTATATTTGCACACTTTTTCTTAACACCATGATAGTTGCATTTGTATTCTTATGGACCTTTTCTGGTCTATTCTTTTTCTTTTGTAAAAATCAACCTGAGGATGGTGGGACACAACTTTAATCCCAGTATGGAAGTACACGTACAATAATCAGAAGTTCAAAGTCATTCTTGTTTCCATAGCTCCTTCCTCTTTAGTTTTGAACAATATGATATATACAAATATTTACTTGTATTTTAATTGTTGGGACCATCGTGTTGTTCCTAATCTTTGAAGACAGTACACATAGTAATGACATTGTATTTCTGAGAAAACATTTGTGTACTAAAATTTTCATTCCAGTTTTGTAAATATCAAAGCATAACATTACTAGATTGTATGGTAAGGAAAGGCTTATTTTCTAAGAAACTATTTTGTAGACTGATTATGCCATTCTGCGTCCCCCACCTCCATGCCTGAGCCTCACCTGCTCCAGATTCTTGGAGGCAGGTGATAGTCTCCCTGGTTGCATTTTAGTCATCACAGTGAGTATGAAATTCTTGTATTTCATTGTTATGGGTTGAGTATCCGCAATGAAGTACACCTTATTGTATTTGGATTTCTAAAATATACTGAGTGGATTTGCAACAAATATTTTTCTTACATTTCTGGATTTAGTAGGCTGGATTATATAAATTTCTTTTAGAATGTCAAACCAGACTTGAAAACTTTGACTAAGCTCTGGTCATAATTCTTTGTTCGTATTTTCATCTTTCATTTGATATTTGGGTTGATCTTTTTTTTTTTTTTTTTTTTTTTTTTTTTTTTTTTTTTAATCTTGGAAAGAAATACTGGTCTGTAGTTTTCCTTTCTTGAAACTTATGTTTTCTGGTTTAGTAAGAGTCATGTTCAGTCCCTATAAAGAAAGCCTTTTGAAGCAGTAGCTTCTTTTCTGAAAATACTTAGACTTCACCAGTGTCCCCACTTATGCTAAATCACTTTCTTCTCATTTTACAATACAGCATTTTTCCCCTGTGGAATCCAATTATTATTAGGTAACTTAAAAATTAAGTTGTTCTTATATACCAATACACATTCATAATATGTGTAAACAGTGTACTTACAGCATAGGGAAATTTTGAAATCTCCTGATAAAAGACAAGTCCTAAATAAGAAAACATTATATTCTGTTACATGGAAAATTCTGGTAGCTTAAGAGGACAGGAAACATGAGTCTTGGCTTCCCTCTAATGAATCATTTAAAGAACATTTCATTATTGCAGTAAAATATTCAACTGGAAAGAATTCTTCCTATATCACCACAAATTTTATTATCAAAAATACTGTATTATTTTATAAAATTTCAAGAATAAAGAAATATATATGTACAATGTGTAAGTTTGTGTGTAAACACCTACACATTATACATATATAAATTAGAAAACATGCACATAACAAATTTCTTCTCTTTCAATTAAAATAATTACAGAATACAAAAGTAGATATATCCATAATATCAGATGTCTTTGGGTGATACAAGCCAGCCATCTTCTCTCAAATCCATCATAAACTTTGCACAGTCAAGTAGGATTGATGAAAAATGCCTGTTTTCTAGAGCTCAGAGTAGGTCAACAGAGCCAAATGGAATTATGGAACAGCAAAGCAGCTACAGTGATTGAACTTTAGTTAAAAGTAACAATATTTTATGTATACACTCCAAATTTTTCCGTAAGTTAAAAGATTGACATCCTCTTTAAAAAAACCAACAGCATTGGCTTTAGAAAATTGAATTTTTGTTTTACAAATAATTTAGATAGATGAAAGTTATTCGATGTTCATTGCCATTACATACTATTTGTTATGGCCTGGTCAACACAGATTTTTTTCAAAACATATAGATATATAGATTAAAAAATATAGACACAGATACAGATATATAAAATCTTAGGATGTCAAAAAGGAAGGCTCTATTGATCAAACTCATATTTATCCATCCTCATGAAGCATAAAAGTAAGTTTGAAAAACTTACTGATATTCTACTCTTCGTATGTTGTGTTAGTATTGATTAATACAGAATGTCAGAATAGAAAAAAAAAACTCTTCATTTATGTGAAGATAATTTGAATTCAACTTATATGTACATTTAGAAGAAAGTTCTTACACACAAAGACACTGACATGGGTAATATTCCTGATAAAGAGTTTTTAAATGTTATTTATTTTTGTGTTTGTATGTGCTTGTGTGTGTGTGTGTGTGTAGTTACACATGCCTCAACATGGGTGTGTGGATTTAAAGCAAATCTTTCATGAGTCAGTTCTTATTTTTCACCTTTTTGAAGGAGGCTTTTTTAAATTTCTTCTGCTTCACTGAATATTCCAACTAGCTGGCATGTGAACTTCTGATTGATTCTTCTGTCTCTACCTCAAATCTTGCCAGAAAAATGCTGAGACCACTGATATTTGCCACCAAATCTGGGCATTCACTAGAGTTCCTGGAATTAAGCTAAGGTTATTAGAACTGCATGGCAGTTGTCTTTATCTGCTAAGTCATCTTCCTGGCTTCACTAGATAAAGATTTGAGGAGTAAACATGATCAGTGATGTTGGAGAAGATAAAACACGAAGACTAATTCAATCCAGAACCTGGAACGGAGAGCAATAGAGAATGAAAAGCCAAAAGCATTGATGAGAAAGTCAATAATGTAGAGGCACAAATCATCAATGTGTGAGAAAAATTCAGCCAAGAATATTAAGATTTATAAAATTTAATAAGTTCAAAAGTGTTAGAAGTAAAGCTTCATAAATCAAATAAATACAATGGAAAGAATCATCAATAGATTTTATCAAGCAGATGGCCGAATATTAGAGTTGAGGGAGAATGTAGATGAAATATTAAATTCAAATATTGAAAAACCATAAAAGCATGAGCATGATATATAGAAACTGTGACTACATCAACAGAAAAAACTTAAGAATCCTTGTCATAGAAGGAACTAAGATAAGAACTAAAGGAATATAATATCTATTCAATGAAATCATACTAAGAAAAGTTCCCCACCCACAGAAGGATTGAATATATAAACCTGAAACCTTTAGAGCCCTAACCTCGACCTAGCCAGAGGAAATAGCCTCCATACATGAGAATCAACAAGCCAAAAATTAAAAAGCAAAAATACAAAATGAAAACTAAAGAGGAAAATGATAACTTACCTACAAAGACAGAAGCAGTCCTCAAAGCCAGATGTAATCGTGCATTTCAAACTTTGAGAATAAATAATTGCCAACAAGATTGTATAACTGGGAATGTGATATTTTAAAATGTGTGGAGCTGTACTGACAATCATAACCTCAGGTAGTTTATGATTATACTTAGTATTATAAATTATATTTAAGTGAATGTTATAAACATTGGGGAAGACAGTCTTGATCACAAAACACAGGAAAGAATAAATTGATAAGAAGAATAGATGATCAAATGTAGCTTGGAAAAAATTCATTATGCCCAAAACAGAAAACACCTAGAAAATAATGATGGGTATGGGAGAGAGGGTCAAAAAATAATTCAGAAAACAAGAGAAGCAACCAACAAAATTACAGGAGTTACATCAGCCAGAAGAAACCTTAAGAGAATAATGCTCCATTTCCCCTAAGGGAGGTTGGGTAGGGTTTGTTTGCTCTCTTGGGCTACAGATGTTTATTTTCATTGGGAGTTGCTTATAAGTTATTATTGGTCTTATTCAGAGGGAAAACTAGGTTGGACTCTCAGAGATGTCTCTCTTTCCCTTTTTCTTTCATAGATATGGAGATAGGTGTTGAAAAGAAAGAAGGTAGGATATAGAAATGTATAGAGATGATAAGATAAAAAGTAGATTGTTGAATCTGCTCCCCAGCCTAAGGCCTTATGTATTCCTAACAAAAAAGGTTATTTTTAACTCATTGGCGTAGAACTTTATATTTGTCTTGTTGTCAAAGAAATTTAGGATTATAAAAACAACTTTAAATGACACATTCTGTGTGTCTCTGAGGCTTTTGAAGACTTTAAATATTTTGCCTCATATATTGATAGAGTCATGTCTATCTGTTAGACTTAGGATATATATTCTTCTGCTAAAATCTGACAAGTATTTGACATGCCTATGTTTTGTATCAATATACTAAATTCTGTACCAATGATTTAGACATAATCTTCATTATGAGTAACAACTAAGGCCTGGAGTTAATGAGTAGGTTCAATCTTCTAGCTTTTGTTCTATCTTTCCTCTATGTTCTTATATCTCCCTTTCTTTCTCTTCAGCTCCTATTTCATTACCTAACCCTGAGAACACCCAGCCGACTTCAAAGATGATGAGTATCAAAGAGCCTCCTTATGAAGATTGCTTCAAATGTGCAAACCAGCCACTGGGCAAAATGTCCTTATTCCTGCCACAAACAGAATTCTGCCTAAAAATGGGCAGCTCATATACAGGCAGAGTTGATGGCTGCACTCTGCCAAGACAGGGTAAACAAGTTCTCAGTAGTTCCTGGCTCAAAATATGTCTGTCAGATATATTGGACCAGAAGGCTGAAGACAATGCTCCAATATTATAGAGAATTTTTGGGTGACTGTTCAGGCAGCAAACTGTATTTGCATTTTTCCCTTTTTTTCTAATTTTGGAAGCTGCAATTCTGCACTTCTGGTTCACTCAAATAATTAAGTTTCGTTTCTTCTCAAGTCTCTGTTGGGTTTGAAGACCAAAATAGTTTAGTCTTAGAATTAACCTTAGCTATTTCAGGGTTAAGATGTTTTTAGGCCTATATAGATGTTTTAATTTGACAGAGATGAGATGTGATAGATATTGATTATCATTCAGAATTTTAGAATCACCAAGATAGGAAAGATGTTTTCAACAATGTTGCCAAATACAGTTAGCCAAAACAGCATGAATGTAACATTCATACACTCTCTGATTGTTTAGTGGTTCTTCTTGCTGTATATAAATCTTTATTCATGTTTAATAATATAAATGTATATGCAAAATAAATAAAATCTTTTGAAGAAAAATAAACATCATGATAAAATAGTAATAATAATCTGAACATTAAATAATTACAGCCAGCTCATAAAAAATAGAAGTAAACTAGTCAACTCATCTAAAAATCTAAGATTCAACTGTCTTTTATTCTTTAAGGAAACGTACCTCACCGATAAGGTACCTATAAACTGAGAAAGGAAGTCAATCCATCAAGCAAATGGAGGTAAAACCAAGGAAGTATAGGTATTCTGAGATCTGAAATATAGTAATCAAGCAAACTTATTCAGAAGATATGAAGAATGTCATTACATATTAGAAAAGGGAATAATTATAAAAAAGTCAATGATGTACAAAAGATAACTAAAATGACAGTTTGAAAATTTATATTGAAAAACTAGAAATCGGAAAAGATTCTATCCAAAGCGTTTGTAACCTACCTAAATTTATTTGAATGAATGCAAACAATAAATCTCTTAATCAAATATTATTGAAACAATCATAATAATTCTTATAATAAAGAGAAGCTGAGGGGTGGAGAGATGGCTCAGCTGTTAAAGGCTAGGCTCACAAACAAAAACATAAGAGAAGCTGAGAGCTTGATGGACTCATTGCCTATTCTACCATACCTTGAGAAGAGCTAACACTAATGTTATTCAAACATTCCTATGAAATAGAAAGGGAATGAACACTACAAAACTCATTCTATGACAGTGTTACCCTGGTGTGAAAATCAAATAAGAATGCAATAAAATAGGCTGAATTTAGGTTTATAATACCTTAGAAGGGGCCCCCATAAGTTGGGGAAAATGGTTAAGCAAGCCAACGACTGTATTTGTGGTCCATTTTCTAAATGTTGAGAGATTCCAGGCTTAATAGGAGTCCTGTGTGGGACAGATTGAAATGTTGGACCAGTTGATATCAAAAGCATTCTATAACTCAGTCTAGGAAGCTATTTATGATGGGTAACAGCAACATAGGCGTCTGGGGCTGGAGCAAGGAGGATGCAGGATGTCAGTATCCAGTGTGCTGAGAGGAATGAATCCTGTCAGGTCTGATCCAGTGTCAGTGTCTGGTTCCTTTGTTCTGAAAACATAATTTCTCACAAGCATTGTACAGTTCTAACATTAGAATTGGATGAGGTGTGCGGAATGTACAGAGCAATTAAGACTGACTCTGTGCTCGTTGTATGAGCAGACGTAAGACATCTGCAAATCTTCCTTCATGCCCATCTTTCTTACTGGCTTCTGGTAATAAGTCACAGAGAATCTGTGGCCGACATGAAGCCTCTCTATGTATGCATTTACATTGGTATCTCTACTAGTCTCAGATCTATTCCCATGTAGTGGGAATAGCAATATAAGTTACCTGCTTGTTCTGAAGTTTGAATTATTTACATCCCAGTTGCCATCTGCTCCCTCAATACCTCCCAATCCCATCCTGTCCCTCATCATCTCCTGATCCCATCCCCTCCCTCATCCCCTTTCCCTCCCTCCCCTGATGTCTGCCCTCAGCTTATTTAGTGTCCACTGTGCTACATAAAACCTCCTCCTCTGTGGTCTGGCAAGGCCACCCTACACTATCAGCACTCTGCCCAGTATCCAGCTTTGAGTCTCTGTAACTGCCCCATCCCTCACTGGGTGGAGTCTCTTAGAAGACATCTGTGTTGGGCTACAATCCACATATAAGTGAGTATATACCATGTGTGTCTTTTTGGGTCTGGGTTATCTCAGGATGATCATTTCTAGTTCCATCCATTTGCCTGAAAAATTCAAGATTTCCTTGATTTTGGTAGCTGAATACTATTCCCTCTATATAGGGTAAGTTTCTGTTTGGTTTCTTGGTCTACAAATGATTGTTTTCATCAAGAGGTGATTATAAGTTATTATTGGTCTTATACAGAGAGAAAACTAGGTTGAACTCAGAGATGTCTCTCTTTTCTTTAATCTTTCACTCATAGGTAAGGAGATAGGATAAGAAAATAAATAAAAGGAGCTATAGAAATATAGAGGGAGAACAGAACAGAAGGTAGATGATTAAACCTACTCCTTAACTCAAGGCCTTAATGTTACTGACAAAGAAGGTTATTTCTAAGTCATTGGTATAGAATATTGTATATTGATGCAATTCATGGTCATGTCAAATACTAGTCTGATTTGCACAAGAATATGTATCCTAAATCTAACAGATAGATATTATTCTATAGATATATAAGGTACAATAGTTAAATAAGGTCTTCAAAAGCCTCAGACCCACAGAATATGGTATTTAAAGCTGCTTTTATTATTATAAAGTTTATTTGACGACAAGACAAGTTAACTCCTGACAGCACCCAGCTGACCTCAAAAAAGATGATGAGCATCAAAGAACCTCCTTATGGCATTGGCTTCAAATGTGGCAAACAAGGTAGTGGGCAAAATGTCCTTGTTTCTGCCACAGACAGAATTCTGCCTAAAAATGGACAGCTTAGATGCAAGCAGAGTCAATGGCCGAACTCTGCCAAGACAGGGAAATTAAGTCCTCAATAGTTCCTGCCTCGAGATTAAGTATGACAGAGATATAGGGCTAGAAGGCTGAAGATGAGGCTCCAACATTATAGAGCGTGTTGGGTGACTGTTTAGGCAGTAAACTGTCTCAGTTGTTTTCTTATTTTGGAAGCTGCTATCCTGCACTACTCTTTCACTCAGGCATTTAAGTTTTATTCCTTCTCAGGTCTCTGAGGGGGTTTGATGACCAGATAGTTTAGTTTTACAATCAAATTTAGTTGGTTAGGGGATAAGATATTTTTAGATAATGATAAAGAATTTAAGTTAATAGAGATGAGAAATGATAGGTATTGAATTTTATTCAGAAATTCAGACCCATCAAGATAGGAAAGATGTTTATTTCAAGTTTTACAAATAGAAATAGCCAAATCACTATAAATGTAATATTTATATAACTCATGATTGTTTCATGGTTCTCCCTGCTGTATCTAGTTTGTTTTATTAATGTGTAATAAAATAAATATATATTTTAAAAGATAATGTAGAGGAGATATGATAGATATTTATTTTCATTCAGAATTTTTGACTCACCAAGATAGGAAAGATTAAATCACTATGAATGTAACATTTATATAATTCATCATTGTTTTGTGTTTCTTTTTGCTATATGTAGTTTATTTTATTTATGTGTAATAATATAAATGTATATGTAAAAAGAAATATATTAAAAAATTCAATTACACAGCAAAAAAGAATACAATAAAACAGAATATTTATATCAATTCTGTTACACTAGTGACATGAATGTAAAATTCTCAAAGAAATTCTTGTTAACCAAAATTTAAAATATGATAAAATTATAGTAAATTAAAATAAAAATATACTGTGAACAACAACAACAACAAAATATGATAAAGTATTATTGGCCAAAGCTACACTGATTTTCTTACAGGTTTACAGGACTGGCTCAAAATTTGAAAATAAAAATGTAAAGTAGTACATAATTGATTTGGAGACAGGAACCACATTCCAGATACATGTGAGGGGATAACAATTGGGATTTAATATGAATAAATTATAATTTTAAAAATCTCTAAAAAATAGGTCTTTATGAGTTCATCACAAAATATTTGAAGAAGACTGGGGTAATGCCTCAACAGATAAAGTACCTGCTGCCAAGCATAAAGGCCTGAGTTTGAATCTCCACAACCCATGGAAAGTCAGGTGTTGTAGTGCATATTTTCCTCTGGCAGGATAGGAGGGTGATTTAGGAGAATTCACAGAAACTTCCAAGCCGGAAAGCTTGAAATATGCAGCAGCAAACAAGAGAGAGAACCTTCTTAAACAAGGTAGAACTGGTAATTAACATTATCTTTAACCCCAAATAAATGCTAGGATAAATACATAATGCATACCTACACACACACACACACACACACACACACACACACACACACACCATTATGCACAATCACTTTCACACATGCACACACTAAGATAAAAATACTAAAAATATAAAAAAGAAAAAGAAAAACCCTAAGAATAAAAGTAACACACCTCAGTAATGATGACATCTGATAAGTATATACCAGCACTATATCAGATGAGAAAAAGCCAATTCCTCTAAAATCAGAAACTGTGTAGGGTGCCCACTATCTCAACTCATATTCTGCGAAGTCATTTTATATAGAACAGTAAGAAAATAATGAAATAAAAGTAATTCAAATAGAAAAAAAAAAAGAAACCCAAGTACCTGTATTCGTAGAAAATGTGACCTCATATTCACATGCCCTGAAGACTCTTCCAGAAAACTCTCAGATTAGCTTTAGAAAGGTAGCAGGATACAAAATCAACATATAAAAATTAGTGGGTTTTGACATAGTGGTAATAAACCCATCAAAAGCTGAGCAAGAAATTCTCTCTTTAAGCTATTTTATAGAAATATATTTTTGATATTATATGTAATTTGTTAACTTTGGAAAGTTGGCAAGCCGACATCAAAAGGCAACATCAAGATTTTTTCCTTTGTTTTACTGTAGATTCACAAGCATTTCTTCTAAATATTAGACACGAAAATTTTTAATTTTAATTTATTTTTATTTTATAGGCATTGTTGTTTGCATGCATATCTGTGTGGGGGTTTCAGATCCCCTGGAACTGGAGTTACAGACAGTTGTGAGCTGCCATGTGGGTGTTGAGAATTGAACCGAGGTTCTCTGGAAGAGTAGCCAGTGAGTGTTCTTAACCGCTAAGCCATTTCTCCAGCCTCCTTGCTAAGAGTATTAACAAAATATTTTAATAACAAAATGATCACACAAATTCCAGGCCTATTTCATCACTGCTTTAGGGGATGGGTTTTGGAAAATACTGTTCTATGACATTGAAGTCTTCAGGTATAATATAGTTTGTACTTAATTACTTCTTCAGTACCAAAAAATTGTGTTTGTTGATGGACCATTGTCTCATTGATAGGCAAAGCATAGGTTTTTAACAATTTAATACAAATAAATTCAAAGGAACAACAAATGTAATTATAAGGATGGAGAAAAATAATTTACTGTAGAAAGATAAGGAAAGAAAATGTTATTATGTGCAAGCTTGAAATTTCTTCAAGCTAAACTAGTACCCTTATTTTTTTTTTTGAATAAAATGTATTTTAACCCTGGCATGAAACCATTTAAAGCTGTCTAACAAAACTAATGAGGCTGTTACCATGACACAAGGCACACTCATTTAGTTTTTGGTAGGAGTTTGTATTAAACCCATTATAGGATGAGATAAACAATATTTTTTATTTCTGAGCAAAGGATGACATGTATTCATATTACTTCTCTGAAAACAAAGTTAACATTTGAAATATGCACACTGACTGGAAAGAGTACAAAATAGTCATTTTCAAACAGATGTAGAAAATCACTCAGTGCAATGATATAAAAGATAAAATGTCTCCTTTCTGCCTACTGAATGGAAACGAACATCCACATATTTACATTAAGCACATATCTGCAGCCAACCGATTCTTTTTACCAAAATAGGAAGTCTTTGCCAAAGCAATTATGATCCATCACAGTAAAATAAATATCTGTTAGCATATTATGTCTGGCAACTGAAAATGAGTTCAGATTTATCCAAGGGATGTTCTCTGTCATAAAAACTGATGATTCTCATATGGATGCATTGTTGTGTCTTTCTTCACTATATACAAACTAAAATAAAAGTTCCTTTAAATGGTACAGTGGTGTGTTTCAGAAAGAACAGCAAAACTGCTCAAAATGTCACATTACACATTATTAAGAAAATGGACTGATGCGTAAATAATCAATATACAGTCATTTTTGCACTTACTCATCAATAAATCAATACATCCAGTAACTCTTTTTGTACAGATTTCTTAAATGAGTTTTTAGTGTAACAGACTCTGAACACTTAACCGACATATGTAGCTAAGCCACAATATGTTCCTTTAAGTAGTTAACAGATTGGAGGACCAGTTTGAGACTATTCACACTAATAAAGGTTCTTGCCACGCTACATATATCTTCAAGGTGAATGGTTGAGTCATCTCACCAACTCTCTGGCCCAGATGGCAGTGGTGTAATCTAATATTACTCTGAATAAGTTCTGGTTGAAATTCAGACCAAACTACCTCTGGTCACATGCACAGTCACAGAATGAAGAAATAGCTACATGTGAAGCAAAAATGGCATACAACACGCTTTTATTAAAATAATGGTGCTCTGGGTAAGCTGCTAAAGAGGTTGACTGAAGTGAATAAAAATATACATTTGAAGTTATAGAAATGACTATAAAATTATGGAGTATGTCAAAAGAAAAATATCTAGATATATATCTAAGTATTGATATAAAATTTTAAGTATATATGAAACTAGGTCTAGGGTTTAAATAGTCTGAAAAGACAAGATAAACTGCCAAGTTTAGGATTAAAAAACAGCTAATCTTACACTTCTTTCTTAAATTAAGCATCAAGAGAGGCATTAAATAATTGACATTCAAGAAGACAGTAATATAAAGGCAAGCTGTATTTGTGTGTATATATATATATATATATATATATATATATATATATATATATATATATATATATATATATAAAAGTTTACGGAGGTATCTTAAATGTAAATGCCGTGGACCTCCTCAGTCTTTATAGGTCCTTGGGAATGGGGGTTCGTGAAGCATCGGTGGACAAAGATAGGGGAGTGACAAATAGACCAACCCAGAGGAGGGTTTAAGTCTGAGTATATTTTGCAGGCAAGCCAACTAGGTTTTTATACACATTTTTGAAACGAGGAGTGTTTTTTGTGGTTACATTTGTTTCATACAATTCAAAATACAGGATGCAGAGTAATAATGTTGTCATCTGTCTTGAGTCATCATATTTAAGTCATTAGCTTGGGATCAGTACTCACGTGCCCTCTTTACCAAAGGTCAGTGTTCTCTCATTATGCCAAACATCTGTGAGTCAAGACAGTTTTTTTCTTAGCTCGTCTCATCACTATCTGGAGCTTTCTTAAACACTTTATTTGTAAGTCATAATATAAACAATGATTAATCCTTAGCTATTCCTCTCTGCTAGAACTCAACTAGGGGGGCTCTTCTACCCCACTGTCTGGCCAGTCCATCAGGTCTCGTCAGGATGGCCTGGTCCCCTTCCTCTGTGTGCCTGCAAGACCATCTTGCCAAGAGGTAGTGACCAAATCGTGGGCACCAGAGTGCATGTCAGAGGTTCAGCAGCAGTCCTTCCCACACATGTGGAGAATCCGCTGTCCATAGGCTATATCTGAGCAGCGAGTCTTGACCAAAGGATAGTTGATTTATTTGCTTTCAATGAATAAAATAAAGTAGAAACTAATGGGATATCTTTGTATATCTCACCTATGCTAGTTAAATTGTTTTAGCAGAAAAAGAAAAATAAATCAGTGATTAAAACCCGAACTTACAAAGCTTGTAGACACTCGACACATTTGTCTTTAAAATCCCCAACTTTATTAATTTTTATGTAAGTCATAAGTTAATGAGTAATAGAGTTATTTTTATATAGATTATAACATTTAATTTATAACTATTCTTTATATATTTTATTTTAAGCAGTGAATTGCTGAGTTCTCATAAATATAATGATTGCTTGATTTTTTTAGGTTTACAGGACTTACCATATTCACTCTTCAGTACTTATAAGTAACTTTATTTCTAAGATATTATTGAAGGCTGCATTCCTCTCATGTTGACTTCCTTCTTTAGTTGATATTTCCCTCTTTGCAAGGAACAGACATATCAGACACTTTACCAACTTTAGAAACCATGCACTGAATCTTCAGGGTGCATATCTGTGTGATGCCAATCTCTAGGCTCCCTCATGTGGCCTTTGCCTTTGTTTCACTCAGGTTTTCAAAATGCCCCGTTTAAGGAATGAACTACTGTTTCAGTAAAAAAAAAAAAACAAACATGTAATCAGATACGTTAAACTTTATGATGCAGGAGACCTGGAATTTGGGTGACCATTTTGTTACTACTCTTGTCTAGTATTTAAAAGAAATGTTTGCAAATCTATACTAAAAAAGGAAAAATTTCTTTTTTAATATGTTGTATTAATTTGTTCATATTACATCTCAATTGTTATCCCATCCCTTCTGTCCTCCCATTCTTCCCTCCCTCCCTTTTTCCCCTTACTCCCTTCCCCTATGACTGTGACTGAGGAGGACCTCCTCCCCCTTATATGCTCATAGGATATCAAGTCTCTTCTCGGTAGCTTGCTATCCTTTGATGCCTTTTCATGTTGGCTTTCCGACTTACTAGAGTAAATGAATTACATATCAAATCAAATATGTTTAAGCCAGCTAAAAAATGTGCACACAAGCTAAACAACTGCTGTTATTGGAGTACAAGCAGCTGTGAAATTCATTTATAGATGGCTTTGCTTGTGTATGATTTGCTCTGCAGTTGTCAATATGAACACCCATCTTACCATAAATGAATGAAGAAAGGAGAAACATGAGGTCAGCTAACAAAATACAAAGCACAGCATTGGGTAAAGGTTAGAGATCTCACTACAGAAATAAAAAGGTTAATATGCTTAAAATTTTATGGATAACTATAAATTTACATGAAGTATATAGTGTCCCTTAAGGTAACATATTTGTTATCCTTTTTAATAAATTTGCACTCAAATAAAAATTTCAACTGAAAATTTACTTAAAATGTAATAATATAAACAACAAATATTATGCTGAATTTAGAAATTGACTATATTGAATATAAAGCTTGAAAAATATTGTTAATAAGTGGTAAATTTCAGATGCCACATATGTGTGTATCTGATACTTGTAGTAAGAAAAAAATTGTGATGCTCTTATAACCATAACCAAGGTGTTGAGCCATCTTAGATGCTTCTTATGAAGTGAATACATAGAGAAAATGTAGTGTGGGTGCACAAAAATTTTTATTCAGCTGTAAAGCCCAGTGCAGTTATGCCTTTACAGAGAAATCGATGCAAAAAGTTAATGTACGCCATAGAAAATTAAATAATCTCTTTCTTTGGCATAATATCTTCTATTTCTGGGATTCCAATTAAGAAAATTATATTGTAAATATTTATGATATACATCATAATATTTTGCTACATATGTGAAATTTATTTTCTCAATGAAAAAAGTAATGACAGTGTTACTCTAAAAAATTGAGACCATAACAACAATCCATTAAAAATCAATGGCTTCAGATACTCTTGTCACTTTTTATTGGGGGTAGAGTTGCACAGGCATTCTGCTCAAGAGTCTCTCTTCGTGTCTATGCTCTCTTCTGCCAAGGTTAATTTTTGCTGTGACTAGATATTTATTTTCTTGTGTGTAGATGTGGTGGAAATATTATCTGTTATGCTTAGTTAGTCTCAGTATGTGTGAGGGGTTTTCTTTTCTTTTCTTTTTTTTTTTTTTTTTTTTTTTTTTTTTTTTTTTTTTTCAGTTTTTCTCCAGTGAGGACAAAATAATTGAGGTAGTGTCTCCTGTAGCCCACACAGGCCTCAAAGTCCTTTATATAGGCATTGTGGACATAGACTCCTGACCATGGTGTTTGCAGTTTTCCAGTGTTGGAATGAGAAGTGTGTCCCACTACGCCCAGCTCTAATAGCAGCAATCTCTTTATCAGTGAAATGCCCTTAGATACCTATGTGAAGAGTAAGCCTTAAATTTAGTGATCCCTTGTGATAATTAACAGTATTATACACTGCCATAATCCAAAAGCATAGTAAATACAAAAAACACTTGACAAATAAATCTTCAGCGAATATACAAATCTTCCTTCCTTGCTTCCTTTCACTGCAAAAATGATTCTATCTGAGAGGTTTATTGTTGAGTCTTATATCTTCTTCTGGCTAATCCTAGGTGTAGAAAAACGACAAAGGAAAAGGAAGGCTGGGCCTACTCAGCTCCATACTGTGAAACTAGGCTTGTGGTCTGGGTGATATTTCTCTATCTTTAATACAAATAATGGTTATAAAGGGATCTCATTAAATGTGTAAACAGGTCTCCTGCAGAACTTAGGAAATTCAAATGTTGCTAACCTTGTTTGGAGTAGCATAATCCTAGAAAGTATTTAGTGTAAAGGAATTTTAAAATAAATACATTTTGTTCCATGTAAAATTCACTCTCTCTCTTATTCTGTATACTGGTATGAAGACATCTCTAAACTTCAAATGATTATTAGATGATAATAAATCTTATAAAAGTCTTAAGACACTGTAGAAAATATATTATGAAAATGTTATACTAAATGGTACTGAATAGAACTTGAAATTTAGTATTATGGCACATATTTACCGGTTTTAGTTTTTCAAAAGTTAACATAAAATAAAGCTATTAATAATCAGTATCGAATGGCTGAGAAACACTTAAAGAAATGCTCAATGTTGTTTGTCATCAGAGAAATCCAAACCAAAATCTTACACCCATCAGAATGGCTAAGATCAAAAATTCAAATGATACCACATGCTTTAAGGGTGTGGAGAGAGAGGAACACTCCTTCATTGCTGGTGGCAATGCAAACTTGTACAAGCACTTTGGAAATCTATATGGCGCTGTCTCAAAAACTGGGAATAGGGCTTCCTCAAGACCCAGCTATTCCACTCCTTAGAATATACCCAGAAAATTCTCCACCACACAATAGGGACATATGTTCAACCATATTCATAGTGGCCTTATTCATAGTAGCCAGAACATGGAAACAGCCTAAGTGTCCCTCAGTAGAAGAATGGATAAAGAAACTGTGGTGGTACATTTACACTATGGAATACTACTCAGCTATTAAAAACAAGGATTCCCAAAATTTGTGGACAAATGGATTGAACTAGAAATGATCATAATTAGTGAGTTAACCCAGAAGCAGAAAGACTCACATGTTATGCATTTATTTATATCTGGACACTAGCCCAAGGGGCATGTCCCATCAAAGTCTTCACTTATCAGGAAAGTGGGTCAGAGGGGAGGACATCCTATTGGGACTTTAGGTGAAAGAAGCATGGGAGAATGGGGAAACAGAAGGATCCAGAGGGTCCTAGATACCTACAAGAAGAACATTATGGCCAGTGGATCTGGGCCCAGGGGTCCTTCTCAACCTATGGCATCTGTCAAGGACAATACATGCAATAAACTTTGAACCCCTACCTATCTAGAAAATGGACAGGACATTCTCCACCACTGAGTGGAGAGTGGGAACTAACTTTCACACAAACTCTGGTGCCCCATTTTTTACCACTTCCCCTTGGTGGGGAGTCCTGGTGGCACAGGGGAAGGATAGCAGTCTACCAAGAACAGACTTGATACCCTATGAGCATATAGAGGGGGAGGAGGTCCCCGTCAGTCACAGTCATGGGGGAGAAGAGTAGGGGGAAAGCAGGAGGGAGAGAGGAATGGGAGGATACAAGAAATGGGATAACAATTGAGATATAATATGAATAAATTAATAAAATATTTTTAAAAAGAAAAAAATCAGTATTTAAAGTTTAAAAACAACAAGTAAATGAAAGTGTTTAACTATCCTATATCATACATCTGGTTATCAAAAGAAAGTGACTTTACACTCAAGCCATTTCCTGAAAGTCCAAAATTTTGAACTAAGACAAAATATCTCATTGTCAATCAGACCAAAGACACCATTCTATTAAGTTCTACTAAACAATATGACTACTATTAGAAATCATTCTCAGATGAATTAGTGAGGTATCAAATACCTCCCCCAAGGCCTTTCCTCCTTTTGTAAGAGAAAACACTCTTTTTGTTTTGTTTTGAGACAACATTCTTTAAGAAAGAACCTTAATTGTAGACCTAAACGATATGGGCTTCACCCCATCAGAGACTTCAGAAGGAATAAAATTAACTACCTGAGTATACAGGGGGAGCAAGTAAGCAGCTTCCAGAATAAGAAGATGACAGAGATGGTTTGCTGCCTGAACAGTCACCCCAAATTCTGTATAATGTTGGAGCATCATCTTCAGCTTTCTTGCTCAATATATTTGACAGACATATTTGTGAGGCAGGAACTGTTGAAGACTTGCTTACTCTCTTAAGATCTTTTTAGGTCTAGATGGATGTTTTAAGTTGATAATGATGAGATATGATAGATATCGATTTACATTCAGAATTTTGGACACACCAAGATAGGAAAGATGCCAAATACAAATAGCCAAAGTACTATGAATATAATGTATATACATATATATGTATATATCTACATATATATGATTACTGATTGTTTTGTGTGGTTCTTCTTGCTGTAGGTAATTTATTGTATACATGTGTAATAATATAAATGTATATGTAAAATATTTAATAAAAATTGTAAAAAAAAAAAAGAGGAAAGAACCTTAAAACTAACTCATATTTTGTACCCAGCTTCCCTATGAAGCAATACTTCACAGACTTGGGGTTCTATATCTTCATAATCCTTATAGAGAGAAATCTCGATTGATAACCCTGAGCTGTTTGGATGATTCTCCCTGGAAAATATTGTATATTCGCTCGGTGATTCAGTTGGCAAATAGAGTGTCACTGGACACCTTCTTGCTTCCTGTAGGCTTTTTCACAAAATGAAGAAGCATATGAGGGGTACTCTTGTTATCTCATTCCTTCTGCCCTTTAGGGCAAGAGAAATGGGAAAGGTTGTATAGCTGGACTGGAGGTGGATGGGAATAGGAAAAGAATGATCAGTTAGGGAGGAGGAGGAGGACAGTTTATATGGTAGAAGAAATGAATGCGGGAAGAGACAGCTGAAATTGGGGGGGCATTTGAGGGATAATATACAAATCTAGTACAGCTGAAACTTCCTGAAATGTAAGAAGATGATCCTAATACTATTGTCCAATAATGGAGATAAGGAGCCTCAACTGCTCATCTCTCTCAATAAATGAGTTTTCCAATAGCTGGACTAGGCTGCATTCAATTTAGATCCTATAAAATCCCCAAACAGCTGAGATTTTTGCTTAGACAATGGATCCTGTGGGCAAACTGACAATACGTCCCCATTGCCAAGGACAATGTCTGAAGTAAAGTGGTTGCCAATGTGGAACTTTCACCCCTATATTCTAGTATCTTTTGTGGGGGAACATACTCTGCAGGCTTCCAAAGTAGACATATAAACAGGAACTTAGCCAAAAAAAAAACGTTAGATCCATAATCTTTCCTTCCTACAAAATATGCTAGGGCTATGTTGGCATAGCGGTATGGGAATAATTAACCAGTGTCTAATTTGAGTTAAAGCCCAGTCCACAAGACAATGCCTATACTTGGCACCACTTGTGTGACCAAGAATCAGAAACCAGATGGCCCAGAGATCTAGAATAAAACCAAACACTACTTGTCTTAAAAAAAAAATCAATAAAATGACTTTTAATGATAGTCTGTTATACTTAGATAAGTGCCTTGTTCCTTCATCATAAGAGAAACTTAGTATTTCATCAGATAGGAACAGATGCAGAGACACACACCCAGATATTACCTGTAAAGTGGATCTAGGTGAAGTTCTCCATACAATCTTTCAATCTCAGAGCTCAGAGAGCACTGCAGAAGAGGATGTAAAAAGAGTGTTAAGAGCCAGAGGGGATGGAGAACAAGGCGTTTAATCAATTAAGCATGGTAAATACGAACTCAGAGAAAGAGAAGCAGCAAGTACAGTTCCTACACGAGTCTACATAGGTCCTCTGCAAATATCTTATAGCTCTTAGCTTAGTATTTTTACTGGACTCCTGAGTGTGAGAATGAGTGAGTCTCTGAGTCTTCTGTTGTACCTGCTGTGGGACTCTCTTCTATTGAGTTGCACTGCCCTGCTTCACTATGATGGGTTTTAGTTCACCTTATTTATTATTTTGTCAAAAATATAAATGTAAAAATGTTTTAAAAATAAAGGAAAAATGTGTTTTAGCATATTTGTTTCTCTGCAAGGCCCCCTAGGACAGAACATGTCAGCTAGAGAATAGGTTATAGATTACATAATAGACAGCATCCCCGATTGCCATTATCCAGTCCTTAGGATAGAGAGCAAGGACTCAAGTAGGAGTTCAAAGCAGCAAAATAGCTCACAAAAGTTATGAGGGATGCAGGAAAATAAGACCATTAAGAGCAACTAAAAGACCCACTCTCAATAATCGTAAAGACTAGAGTAGTGGTGTTTTTGCTCATGTAAGGACTTTGTAATAGTTTCCACTGAGTCAGAAGCCAAGAATTTTACCTGGCTATCAACCATGGTAGCAACTCCTTATCAGCAAGGAGTTAGGGCTGAGTGTAAGCCACAGATGTGGCCTAAGCTGAATTCAGCCCACAGACTGAAAGAAGAGTGGGTTAGTGTCTGCTCTAAGGTCAAGCAAAGGTACACAAATTTTAAAGGAAATACATTTCTACAAGTGCATATAATATCTGTTATACAAGTGAACTCCTTGAGATCAGCCTACTATATTTGACAACCTCTGATTATTATAAAGATGTTATAAAATGCATAGCTTTTAAAGATAATTTTATAATCACAGATGTCTAAAGATGTTCCTTGCATAGTAGCTCACCTGTTCCTCTTCTTTTGAACTTTCTCCTTAATAATAGAGAA
The DNA here is from genome assembly GCF_903995435.1 of Acomys russatus. Lineage (NCBI taxonomy): Eukaryota > Metazoa > Chordata > Mammalia > Rodentia > Muridae > Acomys > Acomys russatus. Next base: position 22,055,739 of record NC_067146.1, on the reverse strand, counting down.
AATATGTCTATTTTATTTCTGCTTCTGAGTGAGAGTCAATCATCTTCCCTTGGGCCCTCCTTGGCTTCTTTGTCTCTTTGGATTGTGGCATGGTCATCCTCTATTTTATGGCTAATAGTCACTTACAGTTGAATATGTACCATGTGTGTCTTTCTGAGTTTCAGCTACCTTACTCAGGATGATCTTTTCTAGTTCCATCCATTTGCCTGCAAATCTCATGATTTCTGTTTCTAATAGCTGAGTAGTATTCTAGGGAACTGGGTAGAAGAGGGCCAGGGGAAGGCAAAGGGGTAGGGATCAGGTGTGGGGAGAGTAGGGGTGGGGATGAGGGGAAGGACTGGGATAGAAAATGAAAACCCATGGGTGTGGTGCATCTCTGGGACAGGAGAGGGGCCCAGGAGTCTACAAGTGTGACCCTGGCTGAGACACCTAGCATCAGGGCCTTAAGAAGCCAGAAGTCACCACCTCCTTTGGTCAGGTGGGAATTCCAGTAGAGGGAGAGAGTTACAAACCCATCTCGAGAAATCTTCAACCCAAAATATGTCTTGCCTACAAGAAGTGTAGGGATAAAGATCAAGTAGGAATTGAGGGAATGGAAAAACAATGAATAGCCCAACTTGAGACCCCATGGGAGACAGACAACCCTGATATTATTAATGATATTCTGCTATGCTTGTAGACGGGCCTAGCGTAACTGTCTTCTGAGGAGGCTTCATCCAGCACCTGATGGATACAGATACAGAGAGCCGCAGCCAAACAGTAGGCTGAGCTCAGGGAATTTTGTGGAAGAGTAGGAGGAAGGTTGAAAGAAATGGAGGGGTCAAAGACACCGCAAGAAGACCTACAGAGCAAACTAACCTGGGCCCATTGGGGCTCACAGAGAATGAATGACCAACCAAAGAACATGCATGGGCTGGACTTAGGCCCCCTACACATATGTAGCAGATGTGCAGCTTGATCTTCATATGGGTCTCCTAAGAATGGGAGCAGGGCCTGACTCTATTACCTGACTTTTGTTCCCTTTCCCCTCGCTAAGCTGTCCTGTCAGACTTCAGTGGGAAGAGGATATGGGGCCTTTCCTCTACTCTGAAAAGGAAAGGAGGAAAGGAATGTGGGGAGGAGCATTAGGGTGGGGTTGGGATGGGAGGAGGGGGGACTGGGATCAGTCTGTAAAATGATTAAATAAACAAATATCTTTTGAAATATAATGGAGAAAATATTTCTATAGCTCTGTTCAGAATCTTCATTTAAATGTTCAAATCTATCTGATGTTTTGTAAAGTTTACTTCTCTCTTTGTATACAGGAAAGGCTTTATACAATGTTTTACTCCTTGTGCCCACTTGGCTGAGCAATACTAATCATTCTTCCAATATAAAACTAGCTCTATCAAGTTGAAATTCATAGCATTTGAGAGAAATTTCTTACCATGTGAGTAACTCAAAGTTAGGCTATTTGACTGTTATCAGCACATTTTCCCATTATAACCTGCAGTGTCAGAGCAGGTGGGACATTCTGTGTCCCTTGTTTGTTATGGTCTGATGAAAAATGAATGAAGTAGCATTGACTTTAGGGTCTAAATGTGCCTGGGGATTGATAGAAAGAGCATCATCAAGAGAGGTGCCTTATATCATATTGAAACTGATGAAGAGCAAAACTCAGCATATCTGGGAACTGTACAGACATATTTCGAAATGTGCAGATTAATAAAAAGGTTTATGAATATGTTGACAAAGCTTTCTCTGAAAACAGCTCTCATAAAATCAGCAGGAAATCTCATCGGAAAATGTACAGGATTGTAAGACTTTACCAAATAAATCACCATCTCTGTTCTACTGAGTAGCAGAAAAGAAAGCATACAACTGTTACTGATTTAGGGTACTGTGTGGACTTCCAGGTCATTTGGAATTTTGTTAGAAGCAATTTATTAGCTTCCAAGGATGCTTGTGTCTTAGTTTTCCGAGATCATCACAGCTGATATTTGAAGACCTCTGATTCTTGTAAAGAATTAATTGCCTTGGGGTTGGAGATAGGTTTTATAGCTAGAGTTGCAATAATGAATGCTGAGCTTTCTTTGCAGTTTATCCTTTTCTCTGCTCATATGTTTCTTGTTACATATTCTGGTTAGCTTAGTATTGCTATTTGCAACCCAGACACATTTACTAATGAGATCTTTGTCAAGCTCACTTCAGTCTTACTCTGTTTTCAGGGCAGGAAACCAGTAGCAGTTCTCATAATTGTTACAAATGTGTGATGTGCAAACCTTCCTGAGACAATGTGTAGCAAGTTAAAAAGAATGTTTACTGCACAGCTGGTAAGCAAGTTTTTAAAAGGAACAGGCAGTAAATATTTGCAATTAGGGAACAACATTCTCTGCATGCAGTTACGCAATCTATGGTTGTAATACCAAAGACATGATGTAAACACATTGGTGTGTCTATGTTCCAACAAAAATGTATTTAACAGAATAGACAGTGGGCCAGATCTGGCTGGCAGGTCACAGTTTGTTTTTTAAGCCCTGGACTATAAACAACACTTTATCTTTTCAGATTCTTTTCAATTTTTTATTCCAGTCCTGAGTCTTCCAACATATTTAACTACTTTCTGGAAGCCCATATGTATTATACACTTCAATATATCTACAGAATATTATTTTTATCCACAAAATTATCCACAAAATATTACATTTGCTATTTTTTATATGCTAAAATACAGGGTTTGAAAAAGAAGCCAGTGATAAAGCAAAGGAAAAACCTGCCTTCTTTGTGATATAAACACAGATATAGTAATGGTTAAGCAAGAAATTTCAGGACCTCTAGGTCTGGCATTCATCGTGCCTCTGTAGAAAACACTCCATTGGCCTTTTTTTTTTTTTAAACACAGAGCTCTTCTTTTGAAAAGTGAATAAACCAATGCAATAACTAGAAAGGAAAGTGGAGCGGCAAGCTGTTCTTACTTCAGGGTTCTGTGCACAACAGAAACACCAAGTGTGCAGCTTATTTGAGCAGAACATTAGGAAAGGTCACACAGTTTCCTAACATGCCAGAGTAAATCATCTAGCCCTGGGATGAATGAGCCACAGCATATGTGTCTTCAAATTTCAGCTTCTTTTCACATTTTCTTAGAGAGCGACCTAAAACCAAAGCACTCAGGGTCTTTAAGAATCAGGATCTCCCTTCCCCTCTGATAGGGTAGCTTTGCCAGGCCACAGAGGAAGCAATCACGGGTGGTATATCTGACACTGGATAGCCTGATGTCAGATGTTAGGCAAGGAAGGCTCCCCTTTCTGAGGACTAGGGGAGGGATGGAGAGGGGATGAGAGAGGGTGGGACTAGGAGGTGATGACAGAGAGAGTGGGATCAGAGGGGGCCACAATCGGGATGTAAAGAATTCAAACTGTAAAACAAGCAGGTAACTTATATTTCTAATCCCATTACATGAGAATAACTTTGAGACTGGCTGAGATATGAAGTATATGTGTAGACAAGACTTCATGTTGGTCACAGAATCCCTGTGTGTTATTATTAGATGCCATTCTTCCTATGGTATGAATGAAGATTTGCAGATGTCTTCTGTTCATACAAAGAGCAGAGAAACAGCCTTAATTATTCTGTACATCCCGCACACCACATAAAATTATAATTTTAGAACTGTATAATGCTTGTGAGAAATTATGTGCTTTCAGAAGAAAAGAACCAGATACTGATGCTGGATCAGACCTGACAGGAGTCATTCCTCTCAGCGAGCTGGATTATGACATCCTGCATCCTTCATCTTCCAGCCTCAGGTTCTTCAGTTCCTGTTACCCAGAATACTCAGAATACATCTTTGTAGAAAATTTCTGATACCAATTCATCCAGCATTTCAGACTATCACACACAGGACTCCTATTAAACCTGGAATTTCTCGACTTTTAGAAACTGGACCACAAATGCTATCCCTGGCTTGTTTACTCATTTTCCCCAATTTTATTTGGGCCCCTTCAAATCAGTCTAAAGAAACCTTAAGAGAATGAAGCCCCATTTCTGTTTGATCTCTTGGCCTACAGACACTTATTTTCGTTGGGAGTTGGTTATAAGTTATTGTTGGTTTTATACAGAGAAAAAATTAGGTTGGACTCAGGGATGTCTATCTTTTCTTTCATCTTACTTTCATAGGTAAGTAATAAGAGCTGAAAAGAAAGAAGGGGGATATAGAAATATATACTGATAATAGAACAAAGAGTAGATTATTAAATATCCTTCTCAACTTAAGTCTCTAATTGTTACCCATAAATAAGGTTATTTTTAATTCATTGGTATAGAATTTTGTACATTGATGCAAAGTAAGGTTAATTTTGATACATTGGTATAGAATTGACATTTAAGATTATTCTTCACACACGTTATATATATTCCTATCCTAATAGGAGGTATTGTACGCATCCAACTCAATTATAATACAAGGTTTACTTCCAATACCTTGAAACTGGTATTTTAGGCTGTTTAGGCTAATTAAGTAATACAATCTGATTGTTAGTTGAGCAAATCAATTACTTGTCTATTTTTATCACAAGAATATGTATCCTAGGTCTAACAGATAGATATGATTCTATAGATATATAAGGTAAAATAGTTAGATGAAGTCTTCAAAAGTCTCAGAGACATTCAGAATATGGCACTTAAAGATATTTTTAGTATTCTAAAGATTCTTTGACAACAAGACAAGCTAACTCCTGGTAACACCCAGCTGACCTCAGAGATGATGAGCATCAAAGAAACTCCTTATGGAGTTGGCTTCAAATGTGGCAAACAAGCCACTGAGCAAAATGTTCTTGTTTCTGCCACAGACTGAGTTCTGTCTAAAAATGGGCAAGCTTGGATGCAAGCAGAGCTGATGGCCAAACTCTGCCAGGATAAGGTAAGCAATTCCTCAATAGTCCTGCCTCATAAGTATATCTGTTAGTTATACTGGGTGAGAAGGCTGAATGTTATAGAGAGTGTTGGGTTACTGTTCAGGTAGTAAACTGTCTCAGTCATTTTTTTTTTTTTTTTTCATTTTGGAAGCTGCTAACCTGCACTTCTGGTTCACTCAGGTAGTTAAGTTTTATTCCTTCTCAAGTCACTGATGGGGTTGAAGAGCAGAAGTTTAGTTGGTTAAGGGTCAAGATTTTTTACCTTTTATTAAATTATGTCACCTTACTACTGTCACATTCTCTAACACAAGTTAAGTGAAAGGAAGATGGTTTTGTGAAACTCTTGGCTCTGATTGTACAGTCCCATTTGCTAATGCAAAGGACAGTTTATTGTAAGGACTTCAGGATTTTTCTTTTTATTTCCTATACACTATAATGCAAGAATGCCCTTTTGAAGAGCAGCATAGCACATTACAGAGAGACGTAGATGTATGTTATGACAAAGCTTTGTCAAATGTTAGCAATAATTAATGCCTGTGGAAAGTGAATTTTTATTTTAATAGAAGTTTCTAAAAAAAACTGGACAGAAATTTCTTTAAGAAATAAACTATAATTTAGTATGTTGATTTTTAGTAGCAGCTATTATTGTAGTAAGAGATCAAAATACTTCTGGAAAATATATGTCTGAAGAAAGATAACATAAACTCCCTTGCAGATTTCTGTGTTGGTAACATGAAAAGAATAGATTTATTCATGTAATTCCAGTACTACCATTTACTACTTCATGATTTTTGCACAAATTATATGATTTTGCTTACTCTCTGCTTACTGCTTTAATAAAAGGCAAAATTTCAGACACAGAATTAGAAATATATGAAAATCCAAACAATAGAGAATACATTAAAAATCGACATATCAACGTTAGAGAATCTTGACACATGGTGCTTCCGTCACCAATATGGCCTTTTAGCACACTGAGGACATCATCTGCTTACATAGACTCATCTGCATAGAACACTGCATGCCACTCAGACTCAATTTTCCTACATCTTCACTGTCTGACCTAGTGTTTCATACAGAAAGCATCTCAACAAATTAAAGAGTTTCTTTCTTAAAAAGATGTTTTTACATCTATAGAGATATTTTAAGTTAATAGAGATGAGATATGATAGATATGGATTTTTATTTGGAATTTTAGATTCGGCAAGATAGGAAAGATGCTTACCTCAAGTTTGCCAAATACGAATAGCCAAATCACTATGAATATAACAGTTAATATAATTTCTGATTGTTTCTTCCCATTATACTAGTTCTTCCCACTATAGTAGTTTATTTTATTTATGTGTAATAATATAAATGTATATGTTAAAAAGAAATATAATAATAAAAAAAGAAGAAGAAAGAATCAGGATCTCAGCCAGATGGAAAGAAATCCTATTTTGCAGGTGAATCTTATACATGTATTCTCTATCTTGCTGGGCATTGCGGGTGACTGTCAGTCATCTAACTCAAGGGCCTCATATGCCACATGAGAAAGTTGAACCTGGAAGTCCAGTTGTCTTCCTCCCCCAGGTGCTTATGATAAGTAGAAAGCTATGCTGAGCGGTATCCTGTTACTCCAGGCTGTTTTATGAGAGGAAGACCCTGTTAATATCACCATAACCCCTGTCATATGGTACAAGTTCTCCTGAGGCTCTTCCATGTTCTCCAAATACAGAATGCAGATTCTCTCACAACACCCAATTGCCTCACATGACATTCCCTGTCTTCTCCATGAATCTAAGACATCTCCATCCCTCAGGACTCAGCTGTAAATGGTCTCCTCCATGGAAGGCTTTTTTTTTTATGTTATTAGAAATGATGCTTATCCTTATTTTTCTATTAGTTATTTTCTAATATTTTTGATTAAATTAATTGTAACATCACATTCTAGTTACATTCTGTGTAGTGACAGTAGTGCGTGGGGGCTTTAAGTATTATCTAAATTATCTGAGGTCACAAATCCTGACTACATAGAAAATCACAATGTACTCAGGCCGTGATTTCTGGGAAAATTCTGTTTTGTGTAAGGACAATAGAGGAGCAATGCAGTGCAGTGACCATCACGATCCGGTGAGTCACACAGTTTCTGTGGTCCAATGACTCATGGCAACCACCTGGGAAATAGACTTGACATTCTTTCTTCTCTGGACACACACACGCACACGTGCACACACACAGACACACACACACAGAGACACATACATGCACACACAATTGTGTGTGTTTATATGGCTTATGGGTGTATATAATTATATTTACTATATATATGTAATATAAATATTTGTACATATGACAGTTTTCACTTTGACCTTATGACCTAAAGCAAATTATTTTGAGGTCTAAAATGATCTAGTGTTATGCCCCTTATGGTTAATCAATGGAAGAGTATGTGTTATTATGCTTTACAAATTGAAACTGTACTGCAGCATTGTAAAAGAGATACATGAGGGTTTGCATAGATTTAAACTCCCCCAGTTTTCTTTTCCTTCCAGCATCTTCCCATCCTTATTTATTTCTTGTTTCTGAGACAATGTTCCAAAGTAACCAATATCAGTCTTGAACTTAAGATGTTCTCTCTTTCACTGGAGGCTGTAGCTACACGCCTCTATCCTTGGTTTTAGTCCATTTCAACATAGAAAAGACCAAAAATTGGTTTTAATGTGATTTTTACAACCTTTTTATCCAGACCAAAATATTTATTTATGGACGTTTAAAGGAGGCACAGAAGGCTCAGGAAACTTACAGTGCTGGCAATGCCTCTTCTCCAGAATATCCATGTGTAAAATAGTTGGTATGTTTGTGTATATGAGTCTCCCATGGGCATAGATTGGTGCAATTTTTACAGGGACTCCAGTGATGTTTGCACCCTATGCTGTTCACAACATTGCCCAAGTCATCTAGCTTACTGTAATTAAGCCACTCCCAATAAATTCACTGGTTCACCAAGTTAGAATTGGCTGGTATAATTTCCTTGGTCTGATGTTGCTTTCTCTGTTTAGGATGAGTATAAATAAATTCCACAAGAAATAAAAATACAGCAGGTCTAAATCCAAATTACCAGTAGAACAATTTTTAATCTTCAGTGGTAAACATGAGGCTAAGTATATAGATATGTAGCATATTGTTAAAATAATTAAAGTTAATTAATATTACTTGTATAACTGTACAGATATTCTAATAGAAATAATGTATTAGTGGCTTTTAAAAGTTACATTATTTTAAGTGTAGTGTGCATGTGTGTGAGTTTGTTTATATGAATATTCATGTGTGGACATGGATGTGTTGTGTATGTGTGACCATTTCTATTTGTGAAGCACACATCAACCTCAGGTGTTGTTCTTTAGAAGATGCTTAAATTTTAGAGAAAAGGTCTCTCATTTTAACCTGGAGCTTTCCAATTTTGCCAGACAATCTGGCTAGCACCTCTAGGTATGTGTCAGTCTATACCTCAATCACTGAAATTACAAGTATTTTTTTTCTCATACCTGGCTTTTTACTTGAGTGTTTGGCATAGCTCAGATCTTCTTATTTGTGTGACAAAGACTTTACTGATAGAGCTACCTTGCCAACTCACAGGATTCATTCTTTATTTTCATTGTCTCATTCCTTTTAATTTAATCTTCACATAAATTTAAATCCAAATGTTTGACATTCTTCCCTTTGTAAATTAAGTATCTGACATACTGATCAACCACGTAGCTAGCCTAGTATCACATTTGATATAAATGGACAACTTTCAACATTGTTCCTTTGAGAATCTTTTCTCCAAAAAATGTGCATTGATTATTTTTATTATTGAGAAAATGCTATTTGATATTGCTATAACAAATGCTTATGTTTTGCTTCATATATTGATTAGCTAAAACTTTACATAATCTGAATTTTTGATAACTATAAGGAGACAATTCCTATGAACCATAATTCTTGATTCACATTATTATTATATGTCAAAAGTACATTATTGAACAAATACTTCCCTACTTTTAGAAAAACAAAAGATCTGGTGTACTGTTCTGCCTTTTGTGTGACATCAGGTCTATAATGAGTAACTGTATTATTCAACACAAAAGATTCTGGGCATTTGTCAGAAGCAATTCTTGGGAGTCTGATTTTATTATATCTGACTATGACATCTTTTCTTTAGCTGCCAAAGCAGAAAACACATGACTAGCAGCTAGGGTATCTGTGATTTTTTTTTCTCAACAAGAAAACTAAATGTAATTGTCCTATAATTAATGTTTTCTGTCTGTTTTTGGTATCTGAGTATTTGAGGGGGGGTTGTTGTTGCTGTTGTTGTTTTGTGTTTAACCTTAGGAAATGTAAAATCAGGTGTATAACCTTTAAAGAGCATCTTTTCTCAACTTCCGCAATTATACATAAAACCTGCATTACTAAAGCAGAGATGTGCTCTTAGGAGCTACAAACTCATGCAAATGACACTCAAGTTATTTCTTCTTGTCTGAAATAGCAGATGTATATGAAATAGATGAAGGTAAGTTAGAATCACCTGCTTCAAGACTAAATGTTTGGACATAAACTTTTAATTAGATCATTTAAAAATATCTGAATATTTTGAGCTCATGGGCTGAAATAACTGAACATCCATAAAAAAATACATTATAGGACAGGATAATCAAAAGTCTCAGAGTTTAAGAGTGATATTATTTTATGTTCTAAGTTTCAAAGTGGAATTTTGGACTTAAGAAAGTTTCGGATTTTCCTAAAAAACACTCTTTTAGTAATAAAAGAGTTATTTTAGTTAACAAATTTACCAAAATCTTATTATTATTTTCCTATAAACCTCATGAAAATTAACAAAGTATTTATTTTAGTTACTTACCTGTTCACCTGTTTTTCAGTGTTTATATGAGACCTTCATTAATGTTCATTTAGTTGTTATACTTCTGTTTGCATTTCTTTTTAATCTTCCTAAATTTCAAGTAAATGGAATTTCAGAAGACAGGAAGAACCTAAGAAATTCTGTTATTTTCTGACCTGCTGAAGACTCACAGTACTCTCCTGCCTGAGCAATGTCAGTATCCAATGATAGTCCATGGTCAGAAACCTTAACTATCTCATAAATGATTATTTATATCTAACAGTCCTTGACAGAAACACCTAGATTCTGGCTTTCCATGACCTTCTGTTCTGTTTTGCTTTAACCAGATAAAATCTTATAGAGTCTGTATCTAAAATCATTTTTTTTCTTCTATTGATACTTTAAGTCAGGTTGTGTTGGTTTGCTGTTTTACAAGTGCCATTTTATTCAGAGAACACAATTGCTCCATCTATGTTCCAATCCATTTAATATTGAAAGGTTCTCTACTCTTCTACAAGTTTTAAGCTAACAGTCTATTTAGCTTCAGGGCTGGGAAAAGATCTTGAATCTCAGATACCTGCCTTACCATTTTGTAGTGAGAATTTTGGTTTATTTTCAAACACAGACATATTATAAGAATGTGTTCTGCATATTAAACCCAGATGGGCGATATGAGCTGCTTCAGATTGTCCATATCAGCTATGATTTGTCTCCTGCTCTATCAGAGGTGTAATTTTGCCACCTGCAGCTAGTTGCTATGATTATGTGAATTTTGAAATTCTAGGGACTTTTCAAAGAGTATATAAATGCTAGGCTCCCAGAGGCTGATTGTTGGTTGTTGGTAGGTTGTGAGTGGGTTGTTTGTTGGCTGCTGGTTGGTTTTTGCTTGTAATTTGTTAAGCAGTTTTGCACAAAGAAGGAACAACAGCAACAACAACAACAACAACAACAACAACAACAACAACAAGAAATTAGATATCCTGGCAATGAACAGCAAATTTATCCCAAGGGGCTCAATGCCCTTAATCAAGAGCAAGTATTCTAACATAAACATCTCCCCTGTCCATTCAGGCACCTCTCTCATTTCCTCTCTATCAGCTTTTCTCTCTTATCTAGTGTTAGCGTGTTGAAAGGCTGGAAGGGAGTGGATAGAAAAGGGTGGAAGCAAGAGGAACCACAAAGTAGCAAATGCCAACTAACACTGTTTCTTGTAACCCTATTTCTTTCTCATTATGAAAGAGGAGGATCCAAGATGAGGGTGCCAATCATACACTTTATTTGACAAGGGGAGATCAGTGACTGCACAGTAACCTAAGGACCAAACTGAGGTCTGGTGCTGGTGCTGGTGTTTCGCAGGTAAGAAAGATCAATACTGTGTGGAGCATGGGTGGGTTTGGCCTCAGGACAACAGGCTAATCCACAGAAAATTCCCTGGTTTCCTGCAGGCTTGTGCACACTCTCTGAAGTCTAGCCACTTGACTGCCTGATCACAGTGCACCTAATCTCTGTGTATCAGACTGAACTGTGCACCACAAAACTAGTGCCTGAGTCTTCCAGCCTAGAAGAGACCCCATGGTCTGGAACACAGATGGATCTGACCTCTGCTCACCCAGCCAACCACTGAAAGCTCCCTGGTCAATGCAGGCATGGGTGTGGTCCCCAAGATCTTGCCTCACTCATGTTGGCAGTGCACAGCACCTACACTCTGTGTCTCAGACTGAACTGTGGGCCACAAAACACCAGTGTTTGGATCTTCTGTAGAAGAGGAGACCCCAAAGTCTGGGAAACAGGTGGATCTGAACTCAGGTCACCAAACCAATCTATGGAAAGCTCTTTGGTCCCTGCAGGCATGTACATATTCTTCATAGTCTGGCCACTTTCCTGTCTGCACACAGCACCTACGCTCTGTATATCAGACAGAATTATCACCCATAAATATCTACCATCTGGGTCTTCTAGCCCAAAGTAGAAGCCATGGTCTGGAATACAAGTAGATATAACCTCAGGTAAACCAGCCAATCAACACACGAATCCCAGGTCCACAAAGGGACTGATATTGTTTCCAATTTCTAGTCATATACTGGCAAAAGTCATGTAGTGTCTATGCTCTGTGATTCAGACTAAATTCTGGGCCATAGAACACCAGTATCTGGGTCTCCCTCTGAAGGGGGATACCACAGTATGGAGCATGGGTGGGTCTGAACACAGGTCACACAACAGGTCCAGTGAAAATTTCAAAGTCTGACCTTAGGTCACCTGAGACCAGGTAAGGGGTCTCAACCTATAGACATTCACCTACGAGCTGTTCTCAATGGCCGGTGAAAGAACCAGAAACTACCACCCAATGCCAGAGATAACCAAATGGCCAAAGGCTATGTTTAAGACATAAGCATCAAAATAATATGGCATCCCCAGAACACAGTTATCTCAATGTAAGCTTCCCTGGACACTTTAACACAACTGAAAAAGAAGAAATTTACCTCAAATCTTTCCTTATGAAGATGATAATAGAGGAAATGAGTAGACTCCATTAACAAATACAAGAAGATATATTGAAAAATATTCAGGCCATTAAAGATCCCATGAAAAAGGCCTATAGAAAGGAAATAAAAAGAACTCATTAGAAGAAATTAAAAAAAACGAAAACAATCAGTTAAAAGAAATCAATAAAATGGTTTAAGATCTGGAGATGACACTTGAAACAATAATAAAAACAGAAGCCGAGGAAAGCCTGGAAACACAAAATTTAGAAAAGATAGCAGGAACTGCAGGATAAAGGGAGGGAGGAAAGACTCTCAGGTGTAGAAAATACAATGAAAAGATTTGGTGCAACCATCAATGAAAATGTTAAATCTAAAAAAAAAAAAATACCTGACACAAAACATCCAAGAAATCAAGGACCCATTAAAAGAAGAAATCTAAGAATAATAGGAATCAAGGAAAGAGAAGGTTGTCCAGCGCCAAGGCCCAAAAAATATTTTCAACAAAGTCATAGAAGAAATTTCCCCACTTTAAAGAAGAAGATGCTTATATGCTTACCAAAGACCTACAGAACACCAAATAGAATAGACCAGAAAAGGAAATTCTCTAGCCACATAATAGTCAAAACAGTAAATGTACAGAACAAAGAAAAGTATTAAAAGTGGCAAGGGAAAAAGGCCAAGTAACATACAATGGCAAACCTATCAAAATCATACCTGACTCTTCAGCAGAAACCATAAAATCTATAAGGGCCTGGGAAGACATTTTGCAAACCTTAAGAGATCACAGACACTGGTCCAGAATACTATACCCTGCAAACCTTTCAATATCCATAGATGGAAAAAACAAGATGTTCCATAACAAAAACAAATATAAATAGTACTTATCCACAAATCCAGCTATACAGCCAGTACTAGAAGGAACTCTAAACCAAAGAGGCTAACTACACTGAGGAAAACAAGGGAAATAGATAACTTCACTTTAGCAAAACAAAAACCACATGAGCACACAAGCATAGTACCACAATCAACATCAAAATCAAAGAACCTAATAGTCACTGGTCATTAATCTCTCTCAATATCAATGGTTTCAACTCTCCAATAAAGAGACACAGACTAACAAAATGGATGTGTAAACAAGACTCAAAATTCTGCTGCATACAAGAAACACAACTCATCTGCAAAGACAGACATTACCTCAGTGTCTCCCAAGTAAATGGACACAAGAAGCAAGCTAGAATAGCCATTCTAATATCTAATAAAATACACTTTCAACCACAATTAATCAAAAGAACAATGCAACCAAAATGACATCACAATTCTGACCATTTATGCCACAAATCCAAGGGTACCCACATTTGAAAAAGAAAAAATAATGAAGCTTAAACCACACATCGATCCCCACACATTAATAGTGGGAGAGCTAAACATCCCTTTTTTACCAAAGGATAAGTCAATGAAACAGAAGCTAAACTGAGAAATAATAACCAATGTCATCAATCAAAAGGACATTACAGATATCTACAGAAAATTTCATCTAAACACAAAGACTATGCCTTATTCTCAGCACTTCAGGGAACTGTCTCCAAATTGGCCATATAGTAGGTTGTGAAGAAAGCCTCAACAGATACAAGAAGATTGAAATATTACCTTGTATCCTATCATGCCATAATGGTCTAAAGATGGACCTCAACAACAACAGAAATAACAAAAAGCCTACACACACTGGGAATTGAACAACTCTCTACTCAATAATAACTGGGTCAAAGTAGCAATAAAGAAATAAATTAGAGATTGCCTAAAATTCAATGAAAACAAAGGTAACACATATCGAAATTTATGGGAAACATTGAAAGTAGTGCTAAGAGGAAATCTCATGGCATTAAGGGTCCTCATAAAGAGAATGTAAACATCTCATATTGGTAACTTACTGACACTTCTGGAATCCCTAGAATAAAGAGCAGCAGACACACCCAAAGGGAGTAGATAGCTGCAAATCATCAAATCAGGACTGAAATCAGTAAATTAGAAACAAAAAGAACAATTCAATGAAACAACTAAACCAATTGAGAAAAATCAACAAGATGACAAACAAACTAAAAGGCAGAGAGACACTATCTAAATCAAGAATATCAGAAAGGAAAAGGAAGTTGCAACAACAGACACTGAAGAAATCCAAACAATCATTTTGTCTTACTTCAAAAGTCTATATGCTACAAAAATTGAAAATCTAAAAGAAAGGGACAATTTTATCAGTAGATTCCATTTACCAAAGTTAAATTAAGATCAGGTAAACTAGTCCTATATCTCCTGAAGAAATAGAATGAGTCATCAACTTCTCCCAACCAAAAAAAGCACAGGGCCATATGGTTTTAGTGCAGATTTCTCCCAGACCTTCAAAGAGGAACTAATACCAATATTCTTCAAACTATCCCACAAAACAAAGATGGAAGGAGCATCAGTAAGCTCATTCTATGATGCCACAGTCACCTTGATACCTAAACCACAGAAAGACCCAACAAAGAAAGAGAACTCCAGACTGATTTCTCTTCTAAACATTAATGTAAAAATACTCTATGAAGTACCTACAGATAGATTTTTCAATAAGGTTAGGTAAAGACGGTTTTGCTGGTAGCTCTGATGTAGAAAATCTTAGGGACAAATTTGAAGTTAAGAAAATGTATACCTTTGATAGTAAAGCTGGGGACGTTTTGATGTTGGTGACAAAAGCCAACACCCCAGTTAGCACTAGCTGTGGTGACTCTCTCACTGAAGCTGGATTTCAAGGTGACTAAACAGTTTTTCCCTCAGCTTCCTCATATGATTTAATAGAAATTATTTATGAGTAGATGATCACCTTTAGGATTTAAAGTAGAAATGGCTGATTATTTTTATATAGAAATTTAGATTTGTGATTCTTTTAAGATTACTTCTTAAGATAATTGATTCTTTCTTTTTAGCCACAACTTGCAGCATGGCAGTAAAGAAAAGCTGGCTGAGAATTACCCTGACTGCTTATGCTCTGTTAATATTTAACAGGGAAGTAACTTGTTTATCATGTTTGTTTCTTATCCATGATATGTAAAGCATTTGATCATGTGAAGATATTGAGGAACATGATTTTTTGTTGTTGTTGTTTTTTGTTTTTTTTACATATATTCTCCATATTCATTTATTTATAGCAAAATAGAATGTAGCCACATTGTGATTTTTGTACTGCTTGAAAGATCTTGCTGGGATATATAAGCCATGGGAAAAGCAATAAGGTTGTTGGAACTTGCTCTTTCAAGTTTGTTCCATCATCAAAGTATATATGTATATATACTATAGCTGGCTGGACTGGAACATGCTCTTGGAGATTGTTCCACCCACTAAGATGTGTGTGTGTGTGTGTGTGTCTGTGAGTATGTGTGAGTATGTGTATGTATATATGTATGTATGTATGTATATGTATGTATATGTGTAAAGTAAAAAAGCTTGAAAGAAAAAGCTTGATGGAACCTACCTGCTGGAGTCTGTCTTCATTATCAACTGTAAGTGTGTGTGTGTGTGTGTGTGTGTGTGTGTGTGTGTGTGTCTGATTCTTTTATTTCTTCTTTTCCCTTTCTTTTTTAGATGCTTTGCCACAGTGGAAGCCCCCATTTACATGGTAGCTGTAAGCCCCCACCACAAAGCTATCAGCACTGTCTTAGTGCCAGCAATTTAATTCTGGCCCCACAGTCCACCACTCTCAGTGGAATCCATTGCCAGTAAAAATCAGTTACAACCCGGAAAGTTGCCCTCAGAGAAAATCTACAGGGTCAACAGCCAGCTGCAGGGGCTACATCCAACCTCCTTTCCCCAGTTGATGTGGACACTGGCCTCCAATAGAGAGAACCGTGACAGAGCTATATTCTTTTGTTTGGGGGTCAAATGTTCTGCAAATATCGCCAGGTTCATTTAGTTTATAACATTATTAGCTCCATCATTTCTCTGTTTTTATTTGTCTGGATGATCCAACCATTGTTGAGAATGGGTATTGAAGTCTCCCACTGTAAGGGTGTGAGGGTCAATGTGTGGTTTCAGTTGTAGTACTCTTTCTTTTATAAACTAGTGTATTCCTGTGCTTGTGGCATAGCTCATAAAAATTATCATGTCCTCTGGTGTATCTTTCTTTTGATGAATATGTAGTGTCCTTCCCTAGCTTTTGAGTATTTTTGAAGTCTATTTTGTTAGATATTAAAATACCAACACCAATTTGCCTCTCATGTTCATTTGCTTTGAATGTCTTTTTTTCTAGCTTTTACCCTGAGGTACTGTCTATCTTTGATGTTGAGGTGAGCTTCTTGAATGCAGCAGGATGGATCTTGTTTTCATATCCATTCTCTTAATTTGTGTCTTTTTATTGGGATACTGAGGTCATTAATAATGAGAAAGGTAAAAGAGCAATGATTTCTTATTCCTGTTATTTTGCTGTTGTTGTTACAGGTGTTGTTGTTGTTGTTGTTGGTGGTGTGTGTGTGTGTCTGTGTGTGTGTGACAGAGAGAGAGAGAGAGAGAGAGAGAGAGAGAGAGAGAGAGAGAGAGAGAGAGAGAGAGAGAGAGAGACAGAGCTCTTTTAGTTTTTCCAGTAAGAGCTTATTTATTTCCTGTGTTTTCATGTGTGTTTTTAATCCCTTTCGTTGAGTTTTCCTTCCAGCACCTTCTATAGGATTGGATTTACAGATAGACACTCCTTAAATTTTACTTTATTGTGTAATATCTTATATTTTTCATATATGATGATAGAAATTTTTGCTGGTTATAATAATCTGGGCTGGCATCTGTGGTCTCTCAGAATCTGTTGCACATTTGTCAAGCATTTCTTGATTTTAGAATCTTCATTTAGAAGTCAGGTGTAATTCTAATATGTTACTTGGACATTTTTTTGAGGCTTTTAAAATTTGTTCTTTGTTCTGTATATTTAGTGTTTTGATTATTATGTAGCAAGAGAACTTTCTTTTCTTGTCCAATGTATTTAGTGTTCTGTATGCTTCCTGTGTTTTTATAAGCATCTCTTTCTTTAAGCTGAACATTTTTCTTCTGGGATTTTGTTGAAAATATTTTTTGTGCCTTTGATCTAAGATTTTTCTTTTTCTTCTCTTCCTATTAATCTTGGTTTAGTCTTTTTATAATGTCTCAGATTTCCTGGAAATTTTGATTCCTTTTTCTTTTCTTTCCTTTCCTTTTCTTTTCTTTCTTTTTGATTTAAAATTTTCCTTGAACAATCTATTTTTTCTATTTTATCTTCTATGCATGAAATTTTCTCTTCCATTTCTTTTATTCTGTTGGGATGGGTTGCCTTTGTATTTTCTGATTGCATTCTTAAAATAATCTTTTCCATGATTATCTTAGTTAGTGCTTTCATTATTTTTTCTATTTTCATTTCAGGTCTTGAACCATTTTGTTTCCTTCAACTATCTGATTTTTCTTGGCTTTTTTTTTTTTTTTGAGAGATTTATTTATTCCCTCTTTAAGGATCTGTATTATCTTCATATAGTTAGTTTCAAGGTCATTTCCTTGTGCTTCACTTATTTTGAAGTACTCAGTATCATCTACATTAGGATAGCTGGGCTCTTGTGGAGACATATTACATTGGCTGTTATTGAGTCTGTTCTTCTGCTTGTATCTAGGCATTTGAGTTTGGGGTGATAATAGATCTAAATGCTCATTTCTGAATTTGTCTTGGTTGAATGAGAGTTTTGGTCCTTGGTTACGATTTCCATTCTGGATAGTCAGGGAATGTGTTGGTTGAATGTTGTCTTCTGGACCCGCCTGCTCAGTTGCTGTGTTCATGTTCATGAAGGAGAGTTTGCTGGTGTGGGGGAGTAGAGAAGAGGAGGCAAGGGAAGATGGTATGAGGGATCCACAAAAGGCATGGACTGGGGTGATGATGATGATGGTAAGCTGTTCCTGGTATTCTGTTCCAGTGCTGCTCAGATGCCTAGACACAAGCAGAAGAACAGACTCAATAATAGCCAGTGTAATATGTCTCCACAAGAGCCCAGCTATCCTAATGTAGATGGTACTGGATACTTCAAAATAGGTGAAGCACAAGGAAATGACCTTGAAACTAACTACATGAAGATAATACAGATCCTTAAAGAGGGAATAAAGGGTAGGTCTGAGGGCAGCCTGACCGGACAGGTGTGGCTTGTGGCTGAACTGGAGGTGTCTTCCCTTTTTGTGATCTGGACACAGCAATGAGGTGAGAAGAAAAGAGTGGGGGAGAGGGAGTGGCCTCTGGTATCAATAGGAAGTGTGGGAAGGGGATGGAGGAAACTAGTGTTCTGTTGTATTGATAGGGCCAACCTTGTGAACTGGATCTGGGGTAACACAGAGTAGGGAAGGTCCACAGGCATCTTACCTAGTCTTCTGTAGGAAGTCTTTCTCTCCAGTCTCTCATGAGAATTATTTGAAATATATTATAAGGTTTCACATTTTATAGGTTAATATAGTGTTCAGCTAATTAAAACACTTATCCCCCTCCCATTATTTCTATATCAAAAAATAGAATATCACCACGCTTGAACATTTTGGTAAATTGCTTATATTTTCAATATACACAGTAGGACAACTAGCTTCACTTTAATTCCAGGGAGGATTCATCTATCTTTGGGTTAACTGGGTAAAAAAATAATTTACACCTTTCTCTTCACACATCATGTGTCCTGGTCTGTGGGAGAAATCAAACCAAGGGTCACCTAAAAGAAGGGGTGCGAATTAGAAGAGAGAGAGAGACACATGGGGTATGAGGCAAAGGCAGATTCCAATCAAGGTCCACTTTATTAAAAGTGATTATGATTTATATAGCAAGGATGCCACAAGGTCTATTACAGCCTCACTCCCTCTAGCCCCCAGGCAAGAATACAATCTTCTGAGTAAGAACTTCCTTAATCCTCTGCGTAGTTACCTATAAGAACTTTCCTATTTCTCTGGGTAGTTCCCTGTAAGAACTTCCCTATTTCTTTCAAAGGTACACAATACAAAGATAGTCTAAACACAAGACCTCCTTCAGCAAATGTCAACAACTCAAAGCTCACAGCATGCAGCCTAAGCACAGGATGTCTAACATGGCAGGATTTAGCATAGCTACCCACAATCATACAATGCTTGTTTGTTTATAGCTTTCTTCTAACCACCTTTATGATATAAGAACTGATCCGTAGACCTACTGTCAAAGAACATGTTCAAAAATTATCTTCCTAACATTCATCACAAAATCTTTTTGGATCAAAATGATGATTTATTTTTCTTTGAAATATAAGCTTACACATTTCCAAGATGAGAAGACCATATGCAGTACACATTTACTAGCTGTTCCTTGTTACAATAAGAGGTACATTGTTTGTGAGCTACAGCTTTGTCTAGGCAGCCAAGGTACATGGCTCTACAAAACTCTGATATTTATTTATCCTCAGAATTCATCTTTCTTTCCTACACAATTTGAAATTAATAGTGTAGCAATTTTCTAAATCCACTAGAAGGAGGAAATGTTTACAGAATCACTGACATTCTCTTTTTACTCTTTTATCACCTTTAATCATATTAACTTTGTAAAACTCATCAGCCTGGTTGCTTGCAGCCTTTTGCCTTATGGAGAATTGATTCTTTGATGACACATATTAATTATCCTTATTGATATAAAAAACTTATACCAAGTGTTTATCTTTTGAAATAGTTATTCTTAGCTATCGCATGAAAGTCTTGCTTGGTTTCTAGAGTTTAGGTTAGAAGGATAGGTAAATATTTCTCATGCCCAATTCTCATGTTCATTCATGATGGAAAAGGAACAGAACTTTTTTCTCCCTTTCATATTACATTACAGAGTCATTTGGTACTTTTCTTTGTGTAGTTACTTACCTCTTAGTTTTTGCTTTTTTTTCTTTGGAGGAGGTTGGGGCAGGGTTTCTCTGTATAACATCCCTGGCTGTCCTGGAACTTGCTTTGCTGTCCAGGTTGTTCGTAAACTCATAGAAATCCACCTGTCTCTGCCCCCTGAGTGCTGGGATTAAAGGTGGGTGCCACCATGCCGGGCTTAGTTTTTACTTCTTAAAGACACCCAAATATTTTCTCCAAAAGGAAAAAGAAGAATATCCTCATGCTCACACATTTTTTAAAAGTGTAGATTTCTTGAATAAGACATTAAGTTAGAAAAGATGGAGTTACTTGAAAATGCAGGCAGAACATTTGGAGTCGAGAGAATGCAACGCGTAGCAGAATCTAGTAGGTTGTGAACATTAGTGTCTACTTTTATGTTCTCATCGTTTATGGGATGCATTTTTATTTTGGGGGGATAGGTTCTCACGGAGATTGTCATGACTTTTAACTTACTATGTAGCTGAAAGATGATCTGGAGCTTTTGATGCTCTTCTGCCTCTAGTTCCCTAGTGCTGCCATTATAAACATGTGTTATTACACCAACTTTGGAGTATTATTCTCCTCATTAGCATGGTAAGTATGAATGAATGCATATGGCTTGAAGAAACATATATTATTGCTATATATTTCTACAGATAAATATATAAAAATCTAAAGATAAGAAAAATATGTTTGTTTCAAACTTTGACAAGGAATGTGAAATTCTGTTCATGCTTTGACACTATGACTGACAATAGTTATTGTACATATCTAACTGTATATCAGATTAATTATTTTTATTAACAGCAAGTGTGTATTATACATACAGATATGCTTGCTGATATTGTTGACATCCCTTTAGGTCAATGAATTGTTTACAAAGTAATATTTTCTGTTTTCAATTTATGTAAAAACATGAAAATATAGTGTATTTGAATTCAATCCATTTTTAGAATATGTAGCTTAAAGATGCTCTAACACTGCATTGATACTAGAATAAAAGAGAGTCATGTATTAACATTGGCGCATATTTTATTATGTACCTACTGCTTCTAGTAGGAAATTTAATAAAACTAACCAACCAAATCTCCAACCAAACCCTTTGTAGGCATTTCTTGAAGTGTAAATATGTGAGACAACTGCTGAGAACTTCATCCATAGGAACTTATTTTTCTCGGTTACTCCAAGCAAGCTATCACTGATAAATGTCTAATTTTTGTTGATCCTTTTCGGTAATTTTTATTAGTATATATTCATTTTGTAAAGTGAAATATTTCATTTGTAATTTTCAAACAAACAGTTGCAATCTTCTTTGCCTGTATTGATTGCCCCATATTTTCCTCCTCTATCACCTACCACAGTCTCCCTTCTCAAATACGTACAAACAAGAAAAGTGTAAAATATTTGTCTTTGTGTTTGGCTATTCTCATAATGCAATTGTGTCCAGTTCCAACCATTTTCTTATACATGATAAAATGTATTGATGTTTGTAATGTTAAGAAACATATTATGTGACAACTTAGTCAAATATTTACTTTACACACTTTAGAGGACTCAGAAGCAAAGCACTGCAAAACTGTATAAATGACTACACAAGTTCTCAACTGCTTTCTAACAAATGAACAAAAATAGCACTGAGTGGTTTCACAGTTTCTGTGGACAGGAAGTCCCAGCATGATATGAACGGTCACTTTGCTCAACTTTTAATGGGTGTAATCACGTTGCCCAGATATTTCAGTAAGCTCTGGATCTTGAAGTGCTTTTCTAAATGTTCTGTTTGCTGATCAAGTTGGGGGTCTTTGTTTTAATATGTTCTGACCAGATGCTGTCATTTCTGAGCCTTCACAGAGTTATTGAGACCTTACTATGTTACACCTACAGAGAGCTTGGAGGCTGAATATTCACGTTTTCACTGACAAGGCTAAGTATATCTTTCTATATTTCCATTTTGTACTAGCTGAAGAAGTTAAGCCTCAAGAGCTTCCTAGTTTTAAGGCTAATTTAGCATGAATTTTGGGAAAAGACATTTTTTGTGATGTGAAATAAATTAATTATATTATTAATACCCACTTATCACAAGTAATCACCTGGGAGCCATGTTAAAATTCTCAAAATTACAATATATGAGATATCTTCATAATAGGTAAATACTAACAATTTTTAAGACCAATCTTTCCATATCTTTTTTCCAGGGGAATATATTGAGGCCTGTTGTTTATATTGTATTCATAAGTTTTATCATGATGGATTTTGCCCCTGGAAGTTTTTAAAAGTGAAGCACCAAAAGAAGAAATAGGAGAGGTTTGGGTTTTGTTTGTTTTGTTTTTGGTAGTTGAAGATAGAGTAGCTGGCTTGACAGACAAATGTCATGGTCTTGTTAGTTTTATGAGTTTTGTGTCTCGAAGATTAATGCATGAATTAGCTGTCTTTATAGGCCATAAGTAACATTTATTAGTTGAAAACAGAAAAAATACTGCATTCAGCAATTGTCAATGTGTGTTCATAATTGGCTTTATATTGGGGTAATCAGTGTCAAGCTCATCCTGATCTCTCTTCTCACATGCACATATTGTTTTATTTTATTTACAGGTCCTTTTAAGGCACACAAACAGATGGTTTGATTTAGAAATCTTTGCCTTATCCAGAAAAATTAGCATTAGTCCAGATGGACTTTCAGGCTTCAGTGCCAATATTGTACCTCCACCATATGGACAGGAAAATGTATGGCAGGAGACACGATGTTCCACTTTACGCTTTAACACAGATAATGTTTGATTACTTGTTCATGCTCATTAATTCCTGTTATTAGGAAAGCAGGGAACGGAGAGGCTCAGAAACAAACACTTTAACATAGTAATTTCAAAATTACTAGCAGTGTCATTATTAGCACATTGCATATTAGTCATTTTTTAACTTTTCAAGTCGGTAAAACTTGGAAAACTTCAAAATTACATAAAAGGATAAAAATACCACTGTACTTAGAACTCTGATGCTGACCTATTTATAGAGCAGGTGCACTCATGAGCATGATCTATATTTGATGACAACTTAGTGTCAAATCACTGTAAATCTCCTAGAATTCATGAGTAAGTTCCTGCAGTGAATAAATTATGAATTTCATCTTACAGTGAGACTGGAGCAAATTTCTGGATGATGAAGGTCACTTTTGCAAAATAAGTTGATAAAAATACTGTTCTTGATGATAAAGGTTACTTTTCAAAGTAAGTTGATAAAATATTGCTTTTCTTATTGAGAAGCATCTCCAATCATTTCATATTCCAAAAAAGGAAAATCTTAAAAGAACTTTATATGAAAAATGACATTTCCTTTTTAATTGAGAATCATCTACTTTGCTGCTTTATAGAAGATGATTTTTGTGCAAATGTGACACTCTAGTCAGAAAACAATGAAATCAAAGACAATCACTACATCTTATTCTCACATTGGGATATGTATTAAGATTTAAGTTTCTTCAGTCATCCACTTGAGTAACTTTAAGATTAGTAATAAAACCTTAAGCTTTAATGTGAAATCAAGTTATAATAAATGCAGAATGTTTGTTATGGAATATTAGTCTAATTGTGTCACTTAGTTTTATATTGGTATATATGGTCAAATATTATGAAACTGTATGGATAGGTCATAAAAATAATAACTCTTCTATAAATGTTATTCAATATAACATTGAATAATGGATGTTTGAAGTAGTCCAAGGAAGTTGAGATATTTAAGTCATAAATATATGTATATTTTCCCAGTGTGTATATCATATGTAAACAAAATATATCATTTTTTTGAAACTTTTCCCCTATGAGTTCAATACGCAAGCACAATGTTTTTTAACTAAAATAAGACTGAAAAGTTTTGAAGAAAAATGAGGAAAATAAATATGAAGACATCGGAACAAAAGAAATAAGGGCACAGTCGTACAATGTCTCAGGCTTTCATCTTACTTAAGTGCATCCTAGTGGATATAATGGTATAGCAACCCGAGACACAAACAGAACCATCTTAGTCTATAAATAATGTGTTGCTTTCAATAATTTATTAATATTTATGGTTACATTCAGATGGCAGTGTTTCCTTGCCCACCTAGTAGTCATTTTCTGTGCCCAGTCAAAAATCATTTATTGTTTTGCCAGTTATCACCTTCTTATTGCATTATCAATAGTACTTGCTTTATCAATAGGATCTATCTTCTGGTGTTTACCGAACAGTACTTTTCCTCAATGACAAAAGAAAGAAGAAGACATAAGGAAAACTTTATGTATGTATGTTGCCTAGTATGGAGATCATGATTCACCAAGATTGGCAGCCATACATCAGATGGAGACAGAGATGTAATCAAAGCTGGAGAAATAAAAGGGAAGAGCTAAATAAGCTTTGGTTCTTTATGTTACTGTAACCAGTTCTTAACATCAGCATCTAAACTATAACTTAAAGCACTATGTGACTGTTCTTATTGATGAAATACAAAGTTAAGATTTTAACAGATATCATGATATTCTGTGGATCTCTGTGCTTTGAAAAGGATTTAGTCATTCACTGGAGTAGTTGACTAGCCACAGTATTTAATTCTCTCAATTTCAAACAAAAAGTGAAATAATGGCATAATCATGTTTGAGTTGCTTCACTTTTATTACATATAACTTTCCTTATATATAATATTTCCTATTGTATTTTTCTCCATTAATTTATTTATTCATTTGTATTCTGACCACAGCTCTCCTCCTCTCCATCTAGTCTTTCCTCTAATTATCCTAATTATCCCCTCTCCTTCTTCTCAGAGACGGGAGATATCGCCCATGGGCACCAACCTGTTCTGGCACATTAAGTCTCTACAGGACTAGATACATCCTCTCCCATTGAGATTAGACAAGGTAACAGTTAGGGGATGGGATCCAAAGGCAGGCATCAGAGTCAGAAAAGGCTACCCCTCCAGTTGCTGAGGGACCCATAAGAAGGCCAAGCTGTGCATCTGCTTTATATGTGCTAAGACTAGTCCATGCATACCCTTTAGTTGGTGTTTCAGAATCTCTGAGACCCCATGGGCCCAGGTTAGTTGACTCTGTAGGTCTTCTTGTGGAGTTCTCAATGCCTCTGGATCCATCAATTGTTCTTTCAACTCTTCCATAATATTTCCTGTGCTGTGTCTAATGTTTGAATGTGGGTCTCTGTATTATCTGTTGCCAACAGATGCTGGGTAAAGCCTCTCAGAGGAGTCCTATGGAAGAAAATCAATCTCTGATATGACTAATGTTACTCTGTTAAGCAGGTAGACAGGAGCCTAGCATAACTCCTCTGAGGTTCGAGATCCCCCACTGCTAGGAGTCTCAGCTAGAGTGACAGTGTAGATTTTCTGAGAGCTAGAGTGACAGTGTAGACTTCCTGAGGCATCCCCTATCCCAGGTCTTTGCCAAGTCCCAGAGATGCCCCCCACCTCTGATTTTGTTCTCTCATCTGTCCCTCTCTCCCTTGCTTTCCTAATCCTAATCCTCATCCCTGATTCCCTCCTCAATCTCCTATATACACAGTTCAAGGCTAATACCTGTCCACTAAGTGTGGTACAATTTCCTTGCCTGGGATGCTGGATTATATAGAAAGAAGAAAGATAACTGAGTGTGAGCATTCCTTTCTCTCTGCTTTTGAATCTGCATGCAATGGGACCACCTGCCACAGGCTCCTGCTTCTGTGACCCCCATGCCATGATGAACTTTAACCACTAATTGTGAGATGAAATAAATTTCTTTTACTGAGGTTGCTTTTGTCAAAGTGTTTCAGCACTGCAGCAGAATGAGTAATGAAGTATATGTCCAGGATATTGAATAATAACGGTAATAGTCTTTTTAAACAATCTTATTTAATATTTTACATATACATTTATATTATTACACATATATACAATAAACCACCTACAGCAAGAAGAATCACGAAACAATCAGGAATTATATAAATGTTACATTCTTAGTGTTTTGGCTATTTGTATTTGGCAGCCTTGAAGAAAATATCTTATCATGGTGAGTCTAAAATTCTGAACGTAAATGAGTATCTATCATGTCTCATAATTATCATCTTAAACAGCTTTCTAGACCTAACAACATCTTAATCCCTAAACAACTAAGCTTAATTGTAAAACTGGTCTTCAACCCCATCAGAGACTTGAGAGGGAACCAAATTGATTACCTGAGTATACTGGGAGTGCAGGTTAGCAGCTTCCCAAATGAGAAGATGACAGAGACAGTCTGCTGCCTCCAAAAACTCTCTATAACGTTGGAGCATCTTCTTCAGCTTTCTGGCCCAACATATCTGACAGACATATTTGTGAAGCAGGAACTCTTGAGGACTTGCTTACCCTGTCTTGGCAGAGTCTGGCCGTCAATTCTGCTTGCATTCAAGCTTGCCCATTTTTACACAGAATTCTGTCTGTGGTAGAAACGGGTACATTTTGTCCAGTGTCTAGTTTGCCATATTTGAAGCCATCTCCATAATGAGGTTCTTTGATGTTCATCATCTTCCTTGAGGTAGAGTAGGTGTTGCAAGGGGTTAACCTGTCTCATTGCAAATAATAAATAATAATAAAAACATCTTTAAATGCCATATTCTGTAGATCTCTGAGGGTTCTGAAGACCTTATCTAACTATTTTGCCTTATCTTTCTATAGAATCTTTTCATATGAAAAATATATTCATGGTGTTGAGGACTTTGTAGAGTACCTTACAAGCAAGCATTAGGGTTAGGAACTGAATCTCTAGTCTCACATAGAAGCCAAGCAAGTTAGAGTGCTCCTGTACCACAGTACTGCAGGCAGCGGCAGGCAGTAAATTACTACTTCTCACTGGCTAGCCAGCAAAGCCTGGATTCATCGAGAGCTCTTATTTCAAAAGCATATAGCTGTTGACATGTGGCCTTAACCTCTGGCTTGACAATATATACACACATACACACATGCACACACACACATACATACACATTCACACACACACACACACACTTCAAGTTTTGCTTTAATATAATTAATTCACATGTTAGATACTTAAAATATAATATAGATGTTAAATGATTTGGAAGTCTATCAAATCAATTACACAAAGTATTACAGATCTAATAAACTAATCAAATAGGGGGAAAGAATAATGTTACGCATTATTTAGAATATCTGCTTTCAGGGACTTTCCGATGGTGACAGTTTGCCAGATTGTGAGTCTTCATTGTAAATACATGACACTACCAATGGTTAAATGAAATATTAATAAAAAAACACCAATAGAAGACGAAAAAGTTCCAAATGCTCAGAAGAACTGTATACTTTGCTACTTACTTCTCTCTGTTTTGAAGATGGCTGTGTGCTCCTGCAGTTTGAAAGTTGTCAATATTTATTACCACAAGCAAACTTTTCATTAACTGAGTAACATTGACTTGGACAAAAAGGTGATTTAGTAGCAACTTTGAAGTAGACTTTTAATTTTTTTGGCTTGAATGTCCAGTCTCCTTGCCAAACTATCCCCCAAATAAAACTATTCTAAGGTAGTAGAAGTTTGATTGCGGCCTTTGCAAGTCTGGGTTTGAACTACTGAGTTCAAAGTCATGCCAATAATAGGACAACGCTATTAGTGCCACACCTTGTCAGGCTTTTCTTTGTGTGCTCCAAGGATCCTCTGTCTCTCTCTGTCTCTGTCTCTGTCTCTGTCTCTGTCTCTGTCTCTCTCTCTGTTTCACTCCTTTCTCCGCCTCCCATCCTTCTCCTTCTATCTTGTTAATACAGACCTATATAAAATTTACAATATTTTTATGTGAGAAAGAAGTGATAAAAATAATTTTAGTTTTGGTAGAATGTGGAAACTTGTGAAACACTCACTAGAAATGAAAAATAAAAGTAAAGCTTAGACACGTTGAAGAACATTTTTAGTGACTCTGTGTTGCTATTAAACAATTATTTTTTTCCAATTGCTAGAAATGTTGGAACCACTGAGTTTAATTTATCTCAATTTCTGAAAATTTGTATGAGAACATTTTAATGCAAAATCCATATAATGAGTAATTATACAAGTTTAATGAAGATACATAATAACAGTATCAAATTACTTACCCCTATCAGAACATATAAGGTAGTTCATGGTTATGTAGACACTTTACTGAGATCACAGATGAAGTAGTTCTTAGCTTTATCTTAACTTTAAAATATGAGAGAAGACAACTCTCATCTTCAAGAAAGACAGCTATTTCTTCATATGAAGCATTGCCACCTTTCATATATGAAGAAAAGAGATACAGGAAGAATGTACAATAAAGAAAAATCCCCAGATACTCAAATTTTCAAAGACAAGGAGCTCCTAATCTTGCTTTGTAATGTTTTCTCTACTTGTTACTGAAAAAGAAAACTAGTTCTTTGGAAAAAATAAGTAGTACTCAAAGACTTGAAAGTTCTATTCAACATAATGAAAAGGAACTTTTAAAAAGAGTTGTAAACTCTCAAAGGAACTTAGGTAAATAGTATGAAGACCTACAGTTTTGTGATTTTTTTCTTTAGAGCTTTTTAAAAATTATTATAGTTTATTCAGATTACATCCTTATTCTTAAAATATTTTTATATTTTTACATATGGATTCATATTATTACACATAAATGAAATAAACTATATACAGAATGGTTCTTAAAAAGATAAGGAACTCTAAGTGGACACACAAAACGGGACCCGGCTCTTAGCAAAGCTGCAATGAAGTAACCTATGAACCACTTGTGGTCACCTGCTGACCACGGTACCTAAGGACAGAGATGCATACATCTACCTTTGGAGACAACAGGTTTAAAGCCCCAGAACATGTAGGTCACAGGATACCTTCAGATACACACTTAATCAGTGAGCCAAATGACCAAGTTTGTAAACTGCATGGTTCCATGCCAAATGCAAGGAAATAGCGGTTAGAATTTAAAAAAGGTTAAAAGGTTTGCATTTTCATTAAAGACAAAGTAATGTCTTTGTTTTATACATTGTATAAAGCAACTTGGAGAACTGAAAAGATGATAAGTAAATCTTCATTCTCCTTCATAGAACTAGAAATTTTCCTGAATAATATGTGTGTTTATCTTTCATGGGAGGTTGATTTCATCTTTCTCTTTAAGAATTTACTTTACAGTCTGATTGCAGTCGCCTTACCCTCCCTCATCTCCTCCCAGTTCCACCCTCTAACTCCCTCCCACATTGTCCCACTCTCTTATCCTCCAAGAGGAGGCCCTGCATGGGTATCAGCCCACCCTGGTATATCAAGTCACAGCAGGAGGAGGCACATCCTCTCCAACTGAGGCCAGACAAGCAGGCAATGGAGTCAGAGACAGCCCCAATTCTACTTAGTTGTGGGCACACATGAAGAACAAGCTGCTTATCTGCTAAATATTTGTAGGTGGCCTAGGCCCAGCCCATGACGCTCCTTGATTGGTGGTCCAGTCAGTGTGAGCCTTCATTGGCAGAGGTTAGTTTACTCTGTAGGTCTTCTTATGTGTCCTTGACCCTTCCAGCTCCCTCAATCATTCGTCCCACTCTTTCACAAGACTTCCCAAGCTTGGCCTATTGTTTGGATGTGAGTCTCTGTATCTGCCTCTATCAGCAGCTAGACAAAGACTCTCAGATGATATTATCCTCTCTTATAATAGTGAGGCAAGAATAGAGGAAGTAGGCAGGAAAGAAGGGTAAATGAAAAATGAAGAAAATCACTATCATTAAATAAAACAGGAAGAAAAGATGGATGGAATAGAGGATTATTTAACATCAATAATTTCTGATGAAAAAGATTTTCAACTTACGGTTTTCTGACACAAGTACTCTCAAATGTTGCAAACATGTTTAAAGGAGCCTGGATATTTACATGTACTAGTTTAAAACATGAAAATAAATGTAGAGATATCTTCTTTATGTTTATGTTCTTAACATCGCAAGACTTTACTCAAAAAGTACCTTGCATATGAATCTCAGAGGTAAATAGATAAAGGAAGTAAAGGCTTGTATAAAAAATTTTATGTAGAAGCACATAGAAGCCCAAAGGGACTTCTTGCTTTCTGAATACTCTGCTATTTGACAAGGGCAGAAACTATGGACCAGTGAGACTAGCAGTCTTAGGGCAGAGCCTTGTTGTGACAAAGGAAAAAAAAAAACAATGCTTGGTCTAAAATAAATAGTGATGTTGACTACAGATGGATAGTTAGACAAAGGTGCCCTTCCCCAAAGGTCCGTATCTTGATTGTATGGACACATGTACTAGATATGTTAGATATATAAGGAGAAGAGGGGAAAAGAGAATATTAGTTTTTTTTTTCTGGTAAATCAATATTTATTTGCCACACTCTGCACTACAAATGCACAAATCGAACACACACTTGAGCAAAGTATCTAGAGAAGGGAAGTCCCAACTGTGCATTTAGGACTGGAGTCATAGATCCCAGGGAAACACAGTTCATGGTCCTGAGCAAATATGCCAAATTACTCCTATCACACTGTGCTTGTTCCATGTTTATACAGAGTGTGTGAAAGCTCCATGCTGCTGTAGACAGGGAAATGTCCTTTCATGTACCCTGCTTAGGAGGATCTCCTGGCCTTGGCTCAACTTGCCTGATGGGATGTCACATGTCACGATCTGTGATCTCTCTCTTCCCTCCAAAGGAAGGACTGTGAAATTCCTTCTCAGTAAGGAATTTCTGTTCCCAAGGAGCATACATGGGGGCTGGGACAAGGCAGCCCTCATCAGGGAAGACAAAGCCTGCCTTGGTTGCCAAGGTGTAAAGGGTCTGGATCATGGCTCTTAGAGATTCTGAGAGCTGTGTGAGCTGAGAGAGCAGCTCCTGGGTGAGCAGAGAACCATAGAGCTGGCCTATTTCTTCTACTGTATCCTCTAGCCATTAGATTCTTTCCTCCATTTATTGAATTCTGTTGGCAATACTTACCTTTTTGATTCCTGATCTCTAAGTTTTCCATTTCCATGATTTTCCCAATTTGTGTTTTAATTGATTGTAATTCCGTTTTCATGTGTTGAACAGCTTTACTCATTTCCTTCACCTGTTTGATTGTTGTTTCCTGTTTCTCCTTGATGGCCTGTATGTGTTTGTATTTTCCTATAATTTTTGGAGAGATCTAATCATTTCCTCTTTATAATTCTCAAATAACTGTATAAGCATAGCTTTACGTTCATTTTCCTGTGATTCAGCTGCATTAGAGTGTCTGTTGTTGTCTGGGAATTCTGATGGAGCCATCCTGTTCTCATTATTGTTGCTTGTCTTCTTAGCTTATCCTTTGGCCATCTGCTGAGGTGGCTCAGATTTTCTAAGCTGGCAGTCGGGAGGGCCTGCCTATTTGGAAGGCAGACACTGCCCTTCCGGAACTACATTCATATGAGATCTGGCTCTTATGATCTGGGATTCAGCAGCATTTCTCTGACTACTTGGTCTCCTCAGAGGAATCCAGTTTTTGAAGGAGTGCAGGGTGCTCGATGTTTGTGACTTCTGAACTGGGAGATGTTGACCTACAATGGGGGGAGGGGCTGGTGCTCTTGAATTGTTTCCTTCATTCTGTTTCCCAGTCTCTGCTCCTCTGCTCTCTAGGCTTGGTACATACTGGGTGCCACCATCTTGTAATCTCTAATATTAGATTCTAATAAGATGACTTTGATATATTATCTTGGTGGTCAGTGTAAATTCCAGGCTCCTTAAAGCTGAAAGAGGATAGCAGAAGTATCATATCCAAGAATGTATTTATGATCATGAACCTAGTTAACTACCTGTGGCTGGCTTTGAAGATATAGAAACTCATTAGCCAAGGAATATACTTTAAAAAAAAAAAATAAAGAACGCTAGCAGGGGAAAATAAAGATTCTAATTTGAAGTCTACAGAAAGGAATAGAAGCAATCATCAACAAGATTATAATCAATAAGATCGCTTTTTTATTTTGACCTCTTATGGGTTTAAGATATAAAGGACTTTATTGTTAGAAGCACAATGTAGTAATTTGTTATAAAAAGCAAATATAACATATCAGGATGTGGGGAGTAAATAAAAACAAGGTGAAGAGGATAGGGTCCAAGTGTGCATATGTGATTTGTGTTTAAATATGTGTGCATACACATACATACACACATTTATTCACGTTTACATCACTCACATTAAGAGTAACACTAGTCAATCAAACAAGCAAACAAAAAGTGTTGATGGGAACAGGAAGAGCAATAAAGAACAGATAGCACGTTAGTCTAAACTTTCAATATTGCCAAAGCCCATCTATGAAAGTCTTAGTTCCTAGAGCGTCTCTATTTTGAGGTAGATCTTTAAGAAATGGAACCTGATGGGATGTTTCAGATCACTAGGGATATGCTCTTAAAGGGATTTTGAATTCTAATCTTTTTCTTCACTTCCCAGTAATAATGTGGCATGTATCTTACTCTGACATGCACTTCTACTATGACTTTTGTTATAGTGATGGAAAGCTTGTTAATACAAAGGCAACTATACATGATTTTCCCTTTTTAGGTGCTCAAATAACAGAAAATATTTTCATTCTCTGCTCTATCATTATAAGATTTCAAAACTTCACATAAAGTTAAGTATTTGATCCAAATGTCTAGGAAATTCTAAGGAGTTTCTAAGAAAATTCTAAGGGTGCATAGTATAATTTTTAAATTTTTTTTTCAAATTTGGAGAGAATAAGGCATACAGCTTAAATTTCAGACTCTAGTTTGCTTAATATGATAAAATTTTCATGATTCTTCTTTGGTAGTATACCCAAATTTCTATTTCTTTTTGCATAAAAATATAATGTTGTGAGTGGAGATTTTTTTTTATTAAAAAAAAACCAACAATAGGATGCTGCTTTAAATCCTTCTACTGTTTACATGAAACTATAAAAACTCACTTTTCAGATGCTTTCTTTTCTGCTCAGACCTGAAATGTAAATTAAACTGAACTACTTACAAACACTTCATTAAATGAAACTTGTCTTATAGTAGAATGAATTTTCAACAGACCATTCAGTTATTTCCAGTCTCTACACAACATGTGCAAAAAATAAGCATCTATTATAAATTGAAATTTTTAAAGAATATAATTGCAGATCATCTATTGTTTCAAAGCGTCTGTGAAAGCTACTATTGCAGAAATGGATGTGTATAAACAAATTTCTTGGCCTTTAGCCATTTAAAATTAAGTAGCTTTATGTACAAAATTATACATCATATGCATTATACACATGTATGTGTGACACAGAAATATTGAAAGATGAAATGCTAATACTTTATCACACTACTTATAATTTTTCTATAAGGGACTAGTTTTTTATGTGGTAGATATATGACCTTCAAAATATGAAATAAATCTGGCTTATACATGTTGTACTTCTAAGAAAAACATTGTAGTGCTTCTAAGTATTGGCTTTTCTCAGAGAGTAAAGTTCAGGTCATGCTTGTCACAAGATTAGTAAACTCAGATCTACTAATGCATCTGCCCTGAAACTTCATTCTCTCGAGTATGAAATAAAGCCCTGTGAATAAGCTCTTACAAAGGGCTGGGAAAACTGGCCCAGAATATTCGTGCAAGGCATGTTGCATCATGTACACTCTTTCACCTGACAGGTGCTTAGTAAATACTTGTGTAGTGAAAGATAGTTCCTTCAATCTATGAATTATGAATGAAAAGCTGTACTGTAAATACCTACACACCAAATATAGCTACACATCATTTAAATTTTAGGAAAGTTTGATTTCATTTTCTTAGATTTGCTTAATATAAAAAGGAAGACTGAACATTCTGGAATATGTGATTTAAGAAATATTTCTTTATGTCAAGTATTTTACAAATGTGTTTAATTCACATGTAAGAATTAATCCAAATTCTAAGATAATTTTCCTAAATGAGGTTATCTTGGGCAACAATATTTTCTGAGGAAAAGTTGTATTTTAGGTGACTGATGAAATAAGATAGCTCATGTGGTATTCCACAATTAAATATAACACTTCAAGGAAAAAAATCCAGTTAAATAAAATTTGATGTATAAAATTTGAGAGTACAAGGTTAAATACTATATAAGAAACAAAATATATGGGCTGGGAGATATCTCAGTAAGTAAAGTACTCTTACTGCAATCCTGGGGCCCTGGGCTCAATTACTAAAACACAAACACACACACACACACACACACACACACACACACACACACAAACACACACACACACACACATACACAAACAAACACAAACACACATGAAGGAGGGTATTATGGTGGTACAAAATTATAATGCCAGTGCTGACAGTAAGAGACAGAAAGGTCACTAAAGCTCACTGTCCAGACACTTTGGTCTACTTGGGGAGCCACAAGTTACTGAAATACCCTCTCTCTAAAAACAAGGTTGCCAGCACCAAAGAAATGAACAAGGCTACCCTCTAGCATCAGACCCATAAACACAGTGAAACCTGAAGAACAGTGATTAGGAACATAAAATTAATGTGTAGATGTTCTTAGTTTTAGTTTGCTATAGCTAGGAACTCATGTTATATTATGGAGGACAATAAGCACATCATTCTCAGGGTTTGAAACACAACTGTCAAATGTGTTCAGCCAGCATTTATTGAACACACACGCCAACTTCTGTGTTAACTCTTACTGAAAAGATTAGAAGTCAAATTCAAGCTCATCATGTCAACCATAAAGCTTGATTACATCATGTAATATAAAATCCATCTGCAGGAAATATATTTTAATTAAATCCCAAAGTTGCCTTCAGGTGTCTCATGAAAAGCTGTTTGCTTATTTACACTATAATAATGGCAAAATGATTAGGTGTGGGAAGAGTTGAAGAGACGGTTCCAAGGTTAGAAAAGACTAAGTCAGGTCACCTGTGTTTGGTTATTAGAAACCGTATCAGGTGACTCACTACTCCAATGTTAATAGGTCTGGCTCCTATGGCCTCTTTAAGAACATATCTGCAGAAAAAAAAAAAAGAAAAAAGAAAAGAAAAGAAAAAAGAAAAAGAAAACGAAAACGAAAAAGAAAAAAGAACACACCTGCACACATGCATGAATGTCTACACTAGGGGCAAACACAGACTCAGACACACACATACATATAATTAAACACAAAATAAATATATCTTTTCCTTAGCAAATTTTTCCTAATACTGTTGGTATCTCCAGCATTTTGTGTTCCTTTAATTAAAGCTCCCCTTGTCTGCCAGTAGGTCTTTTTTTTTTTTTAACCTTCATGCCATCTTACATGGAGTAGCTTTTTTCTTTTTCTTTTTTTTATCATATTTTCTTATATAAAACAATTTTTGAATGTAAATATATTTTCATTATATTCTTTCCCTCACCAAAGTCCCTAGATCCCTTTCCCTCCCCTACTTACCCAACTTTAAGTTCTTTCTAAAACAAACAAACAAACAAACAAACAGTATAATAGCAATCCCCCTCAAAGCCAAGAAAGCAAAACAATGCACTAAAAAACAACACAAAACAAAACAAAAATAAAAATAAATATTAAGATAAAGCGGTCAGAGGAAGGACAGCAGGTAGCCAAGAAGAGACTTGATACCCTATGAGAATATATAGGGGGAGGTAATCCCCCTCAGGAACAGTCATAGGGCAGGGGAATAATGGGAAAATGGGGGGGGGGGAGGAATGGGAGGATACAAGAGATGGGATAAACATTGAGATGTAACAAGAATAAATTAATAAAAAAATAAAATTAAAAAAAAAGATAAAACAAAATCTACTGCATCAAAGTTGTACAAGACAAACCAACAGAAGGAATAAAGCCCAAGGGAAGGTATAAGAATCAGCGTCCTATTCCTTTGCACCCTTAGCAATCCCATAACAACACTAAACTTGAAGCTACAGTGTATACGCAAAGGACCTAGTGTAGACCTGTGCAGGCCCTGTGCACGTTGCTTCCATCTGTAAGTTCCTATGAGTTTTCATCCTAGTGATTAAGAGGGCCTTCTTTCTTGGTGTCCTGCATCCCATCCGGCTCTTACATTTATTCTGCCTCCTCTTCCATCAGGTGTCAGGTTCTTTGAGCTCTGATGGAAGAGATTTGATGGAGATACCTCACTTACTTCTGAGTGTTCCATGGTCTCTCCTTTTCTGCACAATGTCTGGCTGTGTGTCTCTGTATTTGTTCTAGTCTGACGCAGGAGGAAGCTTCTCAGATATTGGCTAAACAAGGGCACTGACGTATGAGTGTAACAGAATATTCATTAAGAGTCATTTTATCACCGATTTTGTGTAGATTTGTTTTGTTTTTGACCAGTATTATTTGGTTTTATCCTACATGCCTGGGGTGTCTAGTCTCAGGTTCTTGGTCACCCAAGCAGTATTGGGTATGATGGGTATGTATTCAGCTTTGTTTAATCTAAGAGTTAATTTATATAACTAATTTTATTTTATTAGGTAATGTTTTATGAGCCAGAGCTTTATTCTAAAACTTCTTGATCAAAATTTTAATTTAGGTACATAACTGATAGTTGCTTATATGTGACCCTAAGAGACATATACAAAAGTAGAGATATAGAGATATGAATCTTACAAAACACACACACGGACGCACACACACACACACAAATACAAAGTCACTTAAGAGCCATATAAACACAAATGTTAATTTTAACGAACATATTAAATAAGTCTTATTTTAACAAAATCTCATAACTGAATGTCCTAAGGATATGCCCTGTGGTAGGCAGAATGAAAGGTGCTCTTTTAAAAGACAGCAACTCTGCCCATTGGCTACATATGTGTAGAAAGCCTAGGTCCAGTCCATGCATGGTCCTTGATTGGTACTTCAGTCTCCATATGCTTCCCTGGGTCCCTGTTAGTTGACTCTTAGTCTTCTTTTGGAGTTCTTGTCCTCGTTGTGTCCTTCTATACTTGCCCTCACTTTTCCACAAGGCTCTCTGTGCTCCACCAAATGTTTGGCTGTGAGTCTTTGCATCTGTGTAGATCAACTGCAGAGTGGAACCTCTCAGAGGACAACTATGCTAGGCTTCTGTCTGTGAGCATAGCAGAGTACCATTAATAATAATGTCAGGGGCTGGCTTTCTCCCATGGGGTAGGTCTCAGGTTGGGCCAGGCATTGGTGGGATATTACATCAATGTCTGTTTTTATCTTTATCCCTGCACATCTCATAGGCAGGGTAAATTTTGGGTCAAATGTTTTGTGGGTAGTTTGGGGTTCCCCTCTCTCCACTGGAAGTTCTTTCTGGCTAGAAGGTGGCTGCTTTCAGTCTCCATGTTCCTGGCTACTTGGAGTATTAGCTAGAGTCACCCCCATATCATCCTAGAAGCCTTCCCTGTCATAGGTCTGCAGCTTGTCTCAGCTATGTACCTGCCCTTGGTGACTTGTCTCTCTCCAGGCTCTCTGACCTCCTGCCTGAGCTCTCCCCACATCTGATCCCTACCCTCACTTCCCTCTATACTAGCTTTCCTGCCCACATCTCTCTCTTTATCCACTGCTGTCTATTCTAGTTCCCTATGAAAGTCAAACATGCGACTTTGAGCCCTACTTGTTGCTTAGCTTCTTGGGGTCTCTGAACTATACTATAGTTATTCTGTATTATATGGTTAATATATACTTATTAGTAAGTATATGTCATGTGTTTTTCTGAGTCTGGGTTACCTCACTCAGGTTGATATGGTCTAGTTCTAGACATTTGCCTGCAAATTTCATCATTTCCTTGTTTTTAATAGCTGAGTAATATTCCATTGGGTAAATGTACCACAGTTTCTTTATCCATTCTTCACTTGCGAGACATCTGCTTGTTTCCCATTTCTGTTTGTTGTAATAAAGCTGCTATGAGCATAGCTGAGTAAATGTCCTTGTTGTATGGTGAAACATCTTTGGGGTGTATGCCCAGGAGAGATACAGCTTTGTCTGGAGGTAGCATTATTTCCAGTTTTCTGAGAAAGCACCAGATTGCTTTTGAAAATGGATGTACAAGTTTGTACTCCCACCAACAAAGGAGGAGTGGTCATCTTTTTCCACATCCTCACCAGCATGTGTTGCTGCTTGGGTTTTTATCTTAACCATTCTTGTGGGCATAAGATGGTATCTCAGAGCCATTTTGATTTGCATTTTCCTGATGACAAAGGACACTGAACATTTCTTTAAGTGTTTTTCAGCCATTAGAAATTCTTCTGTTGAGAATTCTGTTTAGCTCTGTACTCCATTTTTAATTGGATTATTTGGTTTGTTTGTGTTGATTTCTTGAGTCCTTTTTATATTTTGGATATTAGCCCTTTGTCAAATGTTGTGTTGGTGAAGATCTTTTCCCCCATAGTAAGAGGAACAGGATCTGTCTTTGAAATGGACTCTGCAACTTGCTTTTCTGTCACTTCTCTTCTTGCAAATCTGCCTTGCCAGGCTTCAGTGGAAGAGGACACTCTCAATCCTGATGTGACTTGATGTGCTGGAGTGAGTTGGTGATGGGGGCTCCTCTTTCCCGAGGAGTAGGGGAGGGTGGATGTGGGAAGAGAGGGATGGAGGGACCTGGATGAAAGGAGGGAGGGGGCTCCTGATCTGGATATAAAGTTAAAAATTTTTTTAAAAAGACAGAAAATCTTAATTGCTACAAACTATAGAAGAACTTTGCTACTAAGAGTATGGTAACTTATCTAGTTTGGATTTTTTGTTACTTTGTTAATTTTGATGGTTAGTTTTAGACAAGCTCTTATATATTCTGGGCCAGCCATACTGCTAAGGTTTACTGAATGGACCTGGGCTTTGAACTCATGACCTTTCTGCCTGGGTCTGCCTACTGCTTAGATACAGGCTTCTTTATCTATTCCATGCCTTGATTATGACAAGGATCTTTAGGTGAGTAGTCAAACACTAACAAAGAAACTTTAAATACACTTAAAAGTACTCCATTAACAATGGAGACAATAGGGATTTTACTATTTAGTATCAAAAATGCAATTAAAAGGTAAAAGAGATGAAGAGTTAACTCTTCCAGAATATAATAAGAAGAACCTTGTTCATAACAGAGTCAGGTCAGGAAAGGTAAATTCACACATCTGGAACGTTTATCTGTAAGATGAAATTTTTTTTCTGTATTAAGGCACTAGATTTGTAATGATTTGTCCCAGTAAACACAGCAAATTATATGTGTGTGTGTGTGTGTGTGTGTAAACAATAGAAAGAAATTGTTGCTACTTTAGGATTCTAGATTCTGAGAAGTACGGTTTCAAAATTATTTATAATCAATCAATACCAGTTATTTCAAATTATCACTTTAATTATCAAGAAAAAAGACATCAAAATGGATTGATTAAAAAGAAATGAGCCTCCTGGCTTTATTACTGATCCTTCTGCTTAGGAACCTAACTTCTAAGACTATTGCACTTACACTGTTATGTTCTCATTGTTTTCTTGTCTGAGAGATGGTGACATAAAATCAATGAAGTGTTTATTTTACTTGCCAAAAGCCTAATGCGGAGGAATAAAATCTACTTAGCATGAAGTTGGCCCTTTTTATGACAGGGAACATTTATTTTTTTAAGCCATGTTACGTGCCTAAGAAAGGCAAATATGGTTTAGAGAAAAAACAACAAGAATTTGATTCTAAAGTCTTGTTAATATTAAAATAGCACAGGCTAAAGAAAATACTTCCTTTTGAAATGTTTGTGAGAAAAAGAAACCCATGATTGTCAGGAAAATTCAGACGCTTTATGAGAAATAAATCCTTGTTATTATTTACAGCTGAAGTGTCATGCATCTGATTCAGTGATTTTAAGAATATGTTCATCATTAAATTTCATAAGGTGAAGGCAGGATGAAACCCAAAATCGCCATTGTTTGGATGTTTGAGTTTATACTAGTCCTTCTTGACAGAATCTGCTGTGACATAGACTGTCAAAAGTGTCTAGAACTGAA
Source organism: Acomys russatus (assembly GCF_903995435.1). Lineage (NCBI taxonomy): Eukaryota > Metazoa > Chordata > Mammalia > Rodentia > Muridae > Acomys > Acomys russatus. The sequence goes on along the minus strand of NC_067146.1, from coordinate 22,015,730 downwards.
GAGGATGTGACAATCGTGTTTAAATTATTTTTGAGAATGACGTCCTGAAGATGTTCAGCAGTGAAACGGGACAGAAAAGCACAGAAAACCATGAGGAAAGTTACAGAACAGCCTCCAAAATTACTTTGACATTTTTGACACTAATGCTAAGTCATCTTCCAAATGATGCTGTTAAACCATGTTTCAATTATAAGAAATCAAGCAACTGATTTGATGTAACAATAGAGTTTTCTACAGTCAATATATACAGATGAAAGAGATACATTCATCAGAGTCCACGGAAGTCCCACAGAAAGAGTCTTTCAGTTGTCTCTCCTCACTGGTCCTGACAGAGGTGATTTCCTGACAATGCTATGATAACAACATAAAATGACTCCAACCAGGAAAACCCACAGGAGCATGGTTTCCAGCGTTTTAATGATGTTTGACCAAATAGAGTTAATGTTATATTCTAGTCCCACCTCTAACTCACACTGTTATACTACCTGATGTCGACCAAAGGTAAGCACATGTTCACTTTGAAGGGAGTGAAGGAAGCCTTGAGTGAATGTGTATTAATGACATGGGCAGAGTCATGCTGAGGACTGCAAGTCCTAAGACACATGAGAAGTTGCTAAAGCAATATCCCATATGTGTCAGACTTGGAAGGCCATAGCTGACCTCTGTCTATATACTAGGTTATTGGCATTGATCAGTGTATAGAAAATCTAGCAGCTGCACTTTCCTGCTCTTCCTGGATATTGACATCCTGAGAAAGTATGCTGAAAGAGATCCCTCACCCTAACTAAAACTAGCTGAATAGTCCCCTGTGCTGCACATAATAAACACAGGAGGTTCTGGGTTCTGGATGTAGTAACTACTGCTTCCTCAGAGTGCAGAACTCAGCTGACTTTAGTTTTTATGGGTCTACATGTCCATATATCTGTCTTTTGTTCATTGCCACATTGCCTAGACATGATTGTGAGCCCTACAACCTGTGGGTTCCAGTACGTCTTTTAATTTGTATGATGGGGACACACTTTTCTCTGTTTTGAGTATTGTCAACTATGGTAAAAATTGCACTTTTCATTTTATTGCACTGTATCCTGTGATTACACCCTATCAGCTAATGCATATGGTAGGCACAAATAAAATTTGAACATGTGTATTTAAAAGATGATCCTGAAACTGAAAAGTTATCTCTACTTTTCTGATGTGTATGTTTGCCACATATACAAGATTACATACACTGTGCTAGAAACTTACATGTATGTAGATGAATTGGGATGCTAGAAGATTTTCTTTAGTGTAAATTTATTAACTGAAACACAAACCCCCAAACAACATTTTCAGTCATGTATATGTCAATGTAATTAGTATCTACATAAATTTAAAATAAATATTTTTAATACATATCCAATGTTTTCATGGTATCTTTTAAACACTTAGCATATAATAGAACAAATGAATTGTAGCATAATAAAAGTGTGAGAATATATCAGGCTTAGACTTTTATAGGTTGGCTTGGGCAATGTGTGTGCGTGTGTGTGTGTTTGTGTGTGTGTAATGTATGCGATGTGTGTGTATATGTATGTGTGTATAAAAGAAAATGTCAAATAGAAAAAATATAATTGTATCTACCTTTAAATTGTATGCATGTAAAGTTTTCTGAATGAAGCTGTATGAAAGACCAGTTTAAAAAATGTCAGAACATTATGTCTAATTTTTAAAATATATTTATTAATTTACTAATATTGCAACTCAATTGTTATCCCATCCCTTGTACCCTTCCATTCCTCCCTCCCTCCCATTTTCCCCTTACTCCCCTCCCCTATGACTGTGACTGAGGGGGTCCTCCTTCCCTGTATATGCTCATAGAGTATCAAGTCTCTTCTTGGTAGCCTGCTATCCTTCCTCTGAGTGCCACCAGGCCTCCCCATCCAGGGAGCATGGTCAAATATGTATGTCTAATTTTTTTTTTTTTGCAGTGGTTTATTAAGTGAAAGTACCAAAGGTTTGGAAAAAAATCAAATCACTGAGAATTTTTATATGCCTTATTTTTCAGTGATAAACTCACTCCTTGATTTGAAGTTCTGTAAAGAGTTAAATAGCATGCCATTCTTTTCATAGTGGTGTTATTTTGTACATATATGATCCTAAAGACTCCATCAGTGATTTTTTAAAATACATTCAGCAAGATAGCAGGATACAAATGTTTTTTAGCCTTTCTCCATACAAATGACAGACATATAAAAACAGGAATCAGAGAAACAAAACCATTTTCAATAGACTCAGAAACAATTTGGAATAATTTTAATTATGGAAAGGAAAGCCTTGAGTAGTAAAAACTTTAAGACATTGAAATAATAAGTTTAAGAAGATGTAAGATGATGGAAAGACTGCCTATTCTTGGGTGTTAAAATTAACATGAAAGCAATCATACTATGGAAGCAACCTACAGATTCAATATGACCCCTTTTAAACTTTTTTTTATAATTTTTATTAAATATTCTTATATACACATTTATAATATTACACATATATACAGTAAACTACATACATCACAAAGAACCATGAAACAATCAGGAATTATATATATATATGTATATATATAAATTGAAAAATTGAAAAAGAGTCTTATACTTCATATGGAGACTCAAAACATCTTAGATAGCAAAAATAATCCTGAACAAAAAAGTGGATCAGGAGGTATAAGTGTTCTTGATTTTAAGTCATACTGAAGAGAGGTAGTAGGAAAAGCAACCTGCTCTTTACGGAAAAATAGAAAGCATGGTCTAAGAAATAGAGCTATGGATTCTGACATAAGTCCAGACACTTTCAGACATGTGATTTTCAGAAACTTCTTTATAGCAAAGATATACTGAATAATATGAAGTTACATGCTGAATAATGGGAAGATACTTGTATATTTATTTATATGGAAAAGAATTAATATCTAGATTTATAAAAAGCAATTCATCGGCACAAATAAAGGCAAATACTTGAATTGAAAATGGATGCATTGTCTTTATAGGCCTTTACTAAAGAAGATATGTAAATTCTCGTAAGTGTATTGAGATATTATTTAAGTATTTAGAGCCTTTTTGGTAATCACTAATGTCTTAATAATTTATATCTGTGCCAACAGTATACATGTTCTTTTTCTGAATCCTCACTGATATTTCTTATATGTTTGGTCTTTTTGTTTAACTAAAGAGAAATGGTATATCATGTGATTTGAATTTAAATTTACCTATTGATTCATGTTGTTATCTTTTCATAGTGAATAAGGCTTACTTATATTTATTACAAACCAATATTTTGGAGCGATGAAATAATTAAACCTTCACAAACATGCTATATTGCTGTAGCACCAACTGAGTCTTTCAGTAAATACCATAATTTAAATAAGAAGTACACCTATTTCTAGTGCAGCCAAAAAAAATAAAAAACAAAACAAAACAAAACGAGCCCCACCAAACCCCCCCACCACAGGTCTTAGGTCATACATCATCTTATAAGTTAAAACAATTCTCTGGATTATCCCAGAAGACTCTTTCATATTTTAAAAATAACATCCCTTGAATATTTATTGATCAAATATCATGGGAAAATGCACTCACCTAAATTGATAATTTGTAAGTTAGAGGCATAATCATCATTGACTGACTCGATTTCAGACATACCTCTAACAGTTTCTAGATGAGGCAAACTGAGCCTTGTAATCATGTTAAACAAATAAGTTAAAATAGATGCCATCCTAGGTAGAACTGTTACCAATGTGCACTAGCCAAAGAACCGGAAGTAGATAGAGCATTGGCAGCTCTGCACAATCACACAGCTAATTCTCTATAGGAGGGATTTGGGCTTAAGGTCTGAATCCTGCCCTGCATCTGCTTTTAGCCCCTTTCGTACTTAGCATTCCGTCACTTGTTGCAAAGACCCTTTTTATGCCAACATATGTTTCATTCTTTCGTTTGACTCACTTTTCACTTAAATTTTGCAAGACTTCAGTAACCCTCTGAATCAACCAATAAACACACATTTTCTTCTTACTCTACCCAAAACTATGAAGTTATAAGCAAGCAACTGCTGTAGACAGAAACTCACATTTTTGTGCAAAATAAATGAATAATAATAAAAATAAAAAAGAAGAAGAAATGAAATGTAAAGCATTCCACAAGCCGTCAGAATGTTAACTGGTCAGGTGCAGTGGCTTGCATTATTACCTGGCCAGCTTTTCTCAGTAGTTTAATGTGGTGCCAACAGAACTGTTAGCTTTGCTTAAAAGTGTTCATTTGCTGCCTACTGATGACAATTACCTGTCTCCTCCTCTTTCATAGACTCTTAATCCGTAAACTGGAAGTGTTGTCAGCCAAATTTATAGACACTGTCTTTTGAAGCCAGGACATCAAATCCAGGAATTATGCTGAGCATCCAGTATGCCAGCAAACCAAGCCCACAACATGGAAAATAAATAACACAGGAAGGCACCCAACAGGCAATCCCACCAGGTACAACTGCCAAATGACAGTTGCTTGATCTATGGCAGTATTCCAGGTTCCTGGGATCAGGTTTGGATTAAATGATTCCACTTCTTGGTTGGAAGTGTTCGCTGGGACTTCATCAAAACCCTGTCCCCTAGGGGGATCCCCACAGTCTGAAGCAGCTGCTGCTTCTGCTACAAATCCCATTGTCAGCGGCACTCGGGGATGATTTCCTTTCTGTTTCCTCAGCTTCCTAATTATCGCTATGAGCATTTTGCACCATGTTCCAGCACAATATGTTACATTAGAATTTTTTTTTCTTTCTCAGAACATTTTAGATATTCTTAGGAGTTTTTCAATTTGAACCTCTCACTACCTTCAAATTGCCACCATGATTTAATAGGATGAATCCAATCCCTTAAAGGTAAGCTATTAATAGAGTCTTTTAAGACTTTGTGTTCCAAGCTCTCCCCCATCCCTGCCACTTCCAACTGCATGAAGACCTCACATGTCTCCACTCTTCACCAGCCCTGAAGCCTTATGGACGAACAGGGTCATGGTAACCTGTATTTGCTTCCCTTTCCTAAGTTCCATTCTGCAGGAGTACTACCTCATGATGGCAGAAGCCTGTGAGCCAGAAACCTCCTAGTCCATTTAGCGATGTATGCATGGACTATGATCTCCGTCTCCAAGTTACTATCATCTATGGTGTCTTGCTTCTGCTTTATAATCAGCTTGCAGTTTTAAACAGATGTAAATAAGTGGCCCTCACTGTAGGGGAGAGAAAAGCAAGTAGGAAATGTGACAGATTTGCTTGAGTGTTCAAAGTGAACATATCCAAGGAGTCATCCTGTAGTCCTTGGCTGTCTTTGCATGACTAGACCCCCTTTCTGTTCCCCTGACTGTTTTGTTATCTTTTTAGTGGTTTCATTCTAGAGCACAGAGTGCAGCATTGTACATCTCTTGGCCCTTCAGTAGGGTTCATATTTTACAAGATCAATACTCATCTGTAGAATACTTGTAGCATCTTGAAAATAGTGATATTGTTGAATAATTTACTCAGGGAAAATAAACACTAAATTTAGTTTCCAAAAATTTTTATTTCATTCAGCAGTATTAATATCCCATAAGGGACTAAATTGCTTCCTGGAGAAAGATTCAAAATCATCTGACAATTTCTAATGATCTGTGAATTGAACTTTATTTGAAAAAAATCATGTTCCTCCATACTAATATTTATTCTTCATTGGATGATGATGATACACAATATATTTAGAATGTTGATTTAATGGAAGTGGCCATATTAACAAAAAATAAAAAAATAAAGCACAGAAAAGAGACTTTTGCATCTCCTTCCTTCTAATTAAAAGTATTAGAATACCTCAGTTCTTAGAAATCTTACTATCTGTCTAAAGCTGTTCCTCATTCACTACGTGTTTATCAGGAATGTGTTTCATTTTTTCACGTTAAATTTTCTTGTCACAGTGGTACCAAATAACGTACATAATGATGACTCAAAAAGAAACCTCCATCTCACTCCAATTTTCATTGGTAAAGCCTAATTAAGCTTAGGAAAAATAAATAAAAAAACTGTTAAATATGGTTATACTGGTGATAGCTATTGAAATGACCTCTGCTTACTTTGTTCATTTGGGAGAAACTTAAGAAACTCATAAAGGCTAATTACCCAGGACAACTCAGAGAGCTGTAAGGTACCCAGTTTCTCTGTTGCATGGGAAAGTTCCTTTGCCCTGAAACAGCAGGAATTTCAAGACAATTGAGAGGGTTGGTCATTCAAAAACTAGTAAGAGTCAAAACTGGGAAGCAAACGAACAAGCCAAATATTTGAAAATGTGCTCTGTTGAACCTGGTGTTGGTTATTGTTAGACCTAGCTGTTCTATCTCTTCATTTTCCCCTAATGTTCACCTTAGCCGACAACTTAAAAAAAAAATCTAACAGCAAATCAGGAGATAATCCACACATTAAAAGATCAAACTGGTCACCAGATCATCATTTAGTGGTTTGCTGATGCTGAGTCTTAGGAAAGAAAAACAAAACAAAACAAACAAACAAAAAAAACCCCCCAAAAAACAAAAACGTATCTGTAATACTGAGCATGCCTCAAGGCAATGAGCCTATCCCTTCTATAAAATGCACATGGTGAGAGTAGGATTTTTTTTCACTGTTAGGGCAGAACAGCATTGGAATGGGACCCGTCAGATCTAAAGTAGTGAGCCATAGCCTCTTCACAGAGCTTCACATCAGAGCATCAAAGCACAGTATCTTTTGTGCTTTGAGCAGTCATAATGGTATACTTGCCATACTGAAGCCACCATAAATATAGCTGTTGCCCATTAATCAGCATGAACATCTGCAACAATTACTCATGCAGAGAATAATGATTTAGCAGCTGTGAACGCTAGACTAAAGCTTGTGTAAGATGTAAGAAGATAGGGATAATACACATATCATCCTGACAAAAACTCCAGCATATATGATTTATGGATTTTCTCTTTATGAACAAATAGAAATTATTGCTACTGGAGACATAAAACAAAAGTGTACTGCCTTGAGGCCTGTTCATGTCTGTTAATATTTATTGGTTTACATTTAATTAATGCATGTAACAAGCATAAAACAAATTGTGTGTATGTGTGTTCAGAGTTTCTCTAAAGATTTCTCATTTGTTTATAAACTAAAATATTTAACAGATGTTGTGCTAGTTAATATTTACAATGAACTTGGGAGAATGTACAATCACTTCTGTGACGGTCTGTTATGGAGTTTCTGAATTTGGATAGGTGGGGAACCCACTCTACACATAGGCATCACCATCCTTACGCCTAGGTCTGGACTGCACAAAAGGAGAGGTGAACTGAACACCAGCATGCATCGGCCTCTGTTTCCTGACTGAGGGTGCAATGTGACGTAAACTGCCGTAAACTCCTGTCCCCTTGCCATCCCCAGCATGCTGAGCAGCAAAGTGGAACTTACAGCACAAATAATTTTTCTTTCCTTAGTTGCTTCTCCCAGGTGTTTACTCACAGCCAAGAGAAAAATGACTAATACAGATACTTTTTTATTAAATAATTAATTTATTCACTTTACACTCTAGTCATACCCCTCTCACTCCTCTCCTCCCAGTTGTCCCTCCCCTATTGCTCAGAAAAGGGGAGCTCCCCCGTAACTGCCCACCCTAGCTCATCAAGTCACGTCAGAACTGAGTTTGTCCTCTTCCCCTAAGGTCTGGCAAGGCAGTCCAACCAGGGAGAAGTGATAAAAAAAAGCAGGCAACAGAGTCCATGTCAGGGACATTCCCTGATCCCCTTATTAGAGGACCCACATGAAGCCTGAGCTGCGCCTTGGCTACATCTGTATAGAGGACCTAGGTCCAGTCCATGCATGGTTCTTGGTTGGCATTTCAGTCTCAGCAAGCCCCTCTGTCCCTGGTTAGTTGGCTGTGTTGGTCTTTTTGTGGAGCTCCTGTCACCTCCAGGTCCTTTTCTCCTTCCCCCACTTTTCTACAAGTCTCCTTAAACTTCAGTCAATATTCTTAAAGCTTAGGTATAGCTCTTATCTCATCCCCCATCTGAAGAAAAGAAAAGAAAGCAAAAAAAAAAAAAAAAAAAAAAAAGCACAACAACAACAAAAAACAATGTTTACAGAAGTGCAGTTCCTAGAAGATGACCATTTCCAGTCCTCAATATAATATGCCATTCAGTGTTTTAATCCATAGTATAGTACTGTTACCACATGATTGACAATCACAGTGATGTTACAATTTTCTGAAAGAATAAAGACCTCAGCAATTTGTTCATTTTTTTCAGGAACAAGATTCCTGAATCTAAAAGCACTGGCTGGAAATATGGCCACATTAGTCAAGTTATATAATTCTTTAGTTGAGAATTATTATTTCTACGTCCAAGTTCGAATAATACCTACAATTATCCACAACTGAGTTTAATAATTATATTCAATTAGTGATATTATAAAATGAATATGTGAAATTCTTTCCCGTGGTTACAAAATATGTGTTCAATTTCCTCTCATAACTATCCATTGTGAGAAGATTTTTATAAAATGATAATTTTCTTTAAAATATGACAATCCTATGCTGGAATTAAACAGGAATAAATTAACATAAATATTTACAATAAGCTATACACCTTTCAAAGACCTGATGCATTATTTCTTTGCAGTTTTCAGTATCTTGTTAGCAAACATTCCTTCTTAAGAAGAAACATATAGCCCCAGGAAGGAAAGATAAGAAAAACAAAATAACTGCATTTATCAAACTACTACTGACAAATATTTTTTTATATGACCACATTTTTCCCAGAAAATACTTTGGCAACTGAGCTGTCTGATTTATTTATTTTCAATAGACTGTATTTGATAAATATGAATGGTTATCGATATCTTCCTGATTTCCCATGTTAAATATGTAGTCTTTTAATGTAAATGGAAAGATTTATTTTTAAAACATACTTTGATGAAATGCATATATTCAAATACCTTACAGTCATTCAACTACTAATATAAAAGCAGCTCAGGGGAGAGAGAAAGAGGTTTTTAAGGACAGTTGATTACTGGGACTGTTTTACAGAGACAGGTTGCAGAAAGAAAAAGCTAGACACAAGTGAAAACAGACAGATCCATAGTATGAGAAGGATCCAGAGAACTAAAACATACTGCCAGAATTAATTTGAGACAAGGCAGAACAATTCAGTTAGAAGCCATGAGATGCCAAGAGATCTAGTTTGAATCCGTTAGCTGCCAAGAGAAGCTAGCTTGAATCAATTAGCTTGGAGAGGACTTTAGGCCAGAACCATGCAGCAAGAGTTCAGGAAGAGCTAGAAAGGCTTGGGAAGAGCTCTCGTCTCATCCCCTCATCTGAGGAAATAAAAACAATATTTGCATAATGATAGTAAAATAACAGGACATAAAAATAGCATTTCTGTTATTCAGTAAAGAATCTGATAGTGCTAAGAATATTTACATTGTTATGGCAACCCTGAGAGAAAATTATTCATTTTGAAAAAACTAAAACTCTCTGAACATTAGACTACTTTTTCTGTTCCCAATACCTGCCAACCTGTTTTCTAGTATGAATGAGAATTCCTGGAATCATGCTGTGTTTGTGTAGAGACCAAAGCAATGCCATTTTGTGTTCAGGGCCTGAGCACCTGACCCCACCTCCACTTCCACCCTGCACAGTTTCCAGGGAGATTCACAAACATACAGTTAGCAACTGTTTCTAGGAGCTTGCACCCCGGCCAACTAATCAGAGCCACAGGTCACCAGAACCAGAACATACAAAAATATCCCTCCTGCAGTCTGACCCTGGTCCCCTCATTGAGCCCTAGTCCCCCAGCCAATCAGCTTAAAGGCCAACTTTCCTGCATCCCTTTAACCTACCATGTAACAGCAAGGCTTGGAAATGGCTTGGAAATCATCTTCCTAAATTTTTTTTTCCTTTAAAAACCCCCTGCTCTCCTAGCACTAGGAGCCTCCATTGTCCCTCTTCTTGAGGGGGCTGATGGTCCAGGCTCTGAGCTTGAAATAAATGAGACCCTGTGTTATTTTCATCCAGATGATTCCTGGTGGTCTTTGGGGGTTTCACATCTTGGGTATTACATTTGTAAAGTATGATTTAATGATTAAAACTGTAATGATGGAGAGCTTGGAATGCTGCAGGTCAGAGGCTAATAACCTTACTTTGGCCTGAATAGCCATTCCTTACCCACCTTTGTGTTTGATCAGACATCTTATGAGTAGTAAACAAAAGCTTCTCGAAATCTTAACACTAAACAGACAAGTGATGTTGAGAGAATGTAACCATGCCTTAGGCTGGGCCCAAGGTGAAAGCAATCTTGCGTGGCTTGATCCCACTGAGACCTTGTCTCTACACACTGATAAACATCTTAGACTCAGAGAGAGAGAGAGGAAGTTTCAGTCCAAGATAAAAGACAGGCTCAGGCAATTAGCAGGAGAAGAACATTGGGGAATCGGAGTGAGAAAGATCAGAGGTCTCTGCTCAACAGCAGCTCAGGTTGTTGGAGGATTTGGTGGTGGCAGGCAAGCTCCGTGGTTTCCTCCAGGTTCCATCCACAGATAGTGCGGCTTCTGTTGGATAGAGGATCTGCTAAACTCTTGAGATTTATGCCAAGGGATTTGCTCCGAGGAACTGATACCCAAAAGGATTCGTTCTTGTTCTCCTTATTCTCCTTTTCCTCCTGTTTATGGTAGTCTGGTTGTGAGGAAGGTATGCTCCTTTAAGGTATTACTAATAAAGTAGAATTGTTAAGGGATCATTGCCAACAAAGAGGATCCTATCAATCCAAAAGCTAAGAATGTCATTAGATAGCATCAAAGGCCTATAGAAAAGCTTCCCCATCTTAGTTGTAACTGTCTCTCTGACATACTCACCAATGTATTTTAAATTTGTTTTTATGACTTTATTTTTTGTGTTAAACTGTAAGTCATGAAACTCCCTCTGTGTTTGAATGTGCATTATGAGGTAACCTAACCCTGCGTCCCCTAGCCACGGTCACTCAAAATGGCTGCAGAATTTTATATCTCTTATCGTTTTTAAGGTAAGAGCTGTGATTTTTGCAAAGACACTACTTTCCATCTTGATGACTTTGAGTGCCTTAGGTATTTCCTATGAATCTAATTAGTCCCTTTTGTTTGTGTTTCACTTATAATGTCCATGTTACAATGTGTGTGTATATGTATATATATACATCTATATAGTTTTTTCCTATGATGAGGTGTGTGTGTGTGTGTGTGTGTGTGTGTGTGTGTGTGTGTGTGTGTGTAATCCTAATGCTGGGGAATCAAAAACAAGAGCATCTGTGGGGCTGACTGTCATATTGACCTGTCATTCTTGGTTAGGTACAGAGCAATGAGAAACCATGTTTCATAATTAATCAATCGGTCAATCAATCAATCTGATGGAAAATGCCTAAGAAACAGCACCAAAGGTGCTCTTTGGACTCTACACCCAAGCACATGCACATACATATATAGCAGTGCACACATGGACACTTGCATACGTATAAACGTGCAGCTATACCAACATGCTCTCAGAATTGGAATTATGGAATTTTAAAGGAATTCCTGTATTGCTCTGTACAGTTTCTTCATTTTCCATTCTCAAGACTGATGTGCAAAGATTGCAAATTCTCCATCAATTGTGCTTGCTCCTACTTCCTGGAGAGGAGAAACAATCCTAATGCATGTGAAGTGCTGTCTCAACTTAATTCTTTTAATTAATATGTTGTCGTTTCTTTATTACAAGACCATTTCAATATAGCCTGTTGAAATAATCAGGGTAAGGACGTTTTAGGTGATAAAAAGTAATAGTAGTCCACACATGAAGAGGAACACATGGTATCTTTCTGTGCCTTGGTTACCTCTTTTGATACCATTTTCTAGGATTCCTTTCTCTCCTGTTCTACTTTCATAGTTCTAGATCTAAGCTATGGGATTAGTTGCATCTCTGCTCTCCCTAGCCTGCAAACTATCCCCACTCTATCATATTCACCAACTATAAAGTTACCTTGATTTTAAAGCTGCACAGCTTCACTGAGAGCAGTCATCTCCAGTGCGGCTCTAGAGCGTGGGTGCAGTGTTACCTTTAGATTCCCTCCTGAGGCATTGTACAAAACCAGCAGATTTTGTAAGCTGAGTATAATTCTTTGCCCACTTTATAGTATAAGATAGGAAATACAATTTACCAAGAAACATATAAAAGCCAACTATAGCTTTAAAAATCCATACTAGAAATTTAGTAACTCAGTATCTTTTGGACAATATTTCTGAAAAACCACAGAAGAAAGTCATTAATTTTTCTTTGAGTAGGCAAACTCTACTTAGAACAACCATAAGTTTCAAATTCAGATGAAACATTTTGAGGAAACAAGTATTAAATAAAACAAAATTCAGTGGTGTTGTTTGCAATAAACTTTTATCTCAAGTTTCATGTTCTAATAAAAATAGTAAATATCATTGATATTTTAGTGAAAATTGAGTCATGTTTCCTCTTAAAGATTATTAAAATGTTCATTTTCTCATGCTTGACTCCATATAAATTGAAGCACTATCTAAATGGCATTTTACACACTATGAAAGTGTCTGTCTTAGGTAGTGTTTAATTTTTTTAGCTGTATTCCATTACCACAGCAATCTTTCTAAAATATATTTTACTAATTTATTCATATTACATCTAAATTGTTATCCCATCCCTTGTATCCTCCTATTCCTCCCTTCCTCCCATTTCGCCTTACTCCTCTCTTCACTTACCAAGAAAGTGGGACAGAGGGGAGGACATCCTAATGGGACTCTAGATGAGAGAAGCGTGGGAGAATGGTGAAATAGAAGGATACAGAGGGTCCTAGAAACCTATAAGAAGAACATTATGATGTGAAGATCTGGGCCCAGGGGTCCTGCTCAAACTATGGTACCAGCCAAGGACAGTACGTGCAGTAAACTTCGAACCCCTACCCATATCTAGCCAATGGACAGGACATTCTACACAGTTGAGTGGAGAGTGGGGACTGACGTTCATACAAACTCTGGTGCCCCATATTTGACCACATCCCCTGGATGGGGAGGCCTGGTGGCACTCAGAGGAAGGATAGCAGGCTACCAAGAAGAGACTTGATACCCTATGAGCATATACAGGGGGAGGAGGTCCCCCTCAGTTACTACAGAAATATTATAAAGGGAACAATTTAATTGGAGCTGGTTTATAGTTCAGAGGTTTAATCCATTATCTTCATGTCAGGAAGCATGGTGGCATGCAGTCAAACACGATGTTGGAGCAGTAGCTAGGAGTTATACATCTGGATTCTATGACAGAAGGAAGGGGAGACATTGGGCAAGATTGGTGCTTCTGAAATCAAAGTCCATCCCCCAATGACATACTTTTTCCCAAAAAAACAAAAACATACTTCTTAATCTTGCTGCTCCTTATGGTCTTATGGGGGCTATTTTTATTCAAACTACCACATTCCACTCCCTGCCCCCCATAGGTTTGTAGCCATATCATAATGCAAAATGCATTTAGTCAGAAGCATTCATAGTCTATAACAATCCCAACCCTGTTTAAAAAGCCAAAGTTCTAAACCTCTTACCAGATGCATGGCAATCCCTTAACTTTAAACCCTGAAAAATCAAAATGAAAAAGCAGATCACATATCTACAACATATTATGGCATAGGAAATACATTATCATTCTAAGAGGTGCGGGGGTATTGGGAGGTGAGTGGGCAAGAAACATAATTATTAAATACTGCACCAAAGCAAGACCAAAATCAAGTCCAAACTCTGCATCTTATGTCAGCTCTCCAACTCCTTTCAGTTTTGCTTACTGCAACACACTCCTTTCTCCATTGGCTGGTAGCAGCTTTTCTCAGCAGATTTCCCAGGCCTTTGACATTTCCAACAATGCAATCCAGGCTCCATCTTTACAGCTTCTGGTCTCTATACAGAGACATCCTAGACACATTCTTGGCCTCAGCAGCTTTCTTTAGCCATAAAGGGAGATTCCATAACCCCTCATGTTTATCCTTGACTCTAAAACCAGAACCATGTGGCCAGAACTGCCAAATTCTGCTGCTTGCTGGGATGTAACATGTCCCATTGTTCAATTATATTTTTACCAGATCTTTTTTTTTTTCTGATGGTTTCCTTCACTGTATATTCTTGGCTATTGTAGACCAAGCTGGCCTTGAACTCAGAGATCCACTTGCCTGTGTCTCCTGAGTGCTACGATTAAAGGCATGTACTACCACAGCTAGACTAAGTAGTTCTTTCATTTCTTTTCACAAGTTGGAAGCTTAGCTGGGTCAAGTCATTACCTGAGGTCACCATTCCCTTTTATGGTGCTGTTTTTCTCCTCAACTCGTATATTTTTTTCTTGCTCAGACTTTGTTTCATTACAGTTCTGCATAATACTTGTCATTAACAACCAGGCAACATAGTCAATGCTATATTGTTTTGAGATAGCCACTGCCTCAGCTGTTAATCCATAACTCTTCGACTAAACCTTAGAATTTTGGACAATCAGTATGTTCTTCAACGAAACATCACAAGAACAGTTTCTAGGCCACATTCTTCTCCTCTGAAATCTTTGTGCCAGTCCCCCACAGCTCAAACCACACTCAGCATCTTCCATACTTATAGTACTTCCCTAAAGTAACTTCCCAAAGTCCACATTCCTCCAAACAAAAACACAATCCAGCCTATCCCAGCAATACCCAACTACTGTAACCAACTTCTTTCATAGTTATAGCTTATATTGGTGTGAATAGATGACATGACCATGGCAACAAATTCTAAAAGAAAGCATTTAATTGGCATTTACTTACAGTTCTGATGTTTCATCCATTATAATCATGGTAGTAAGTGTGATGGCATGCAGGCAGACGTGGGGCTAGAGACATAGGTTAGGTTTTTACATTGGGATCCTCAAGCACCAAAGAGAAAGGAGTGGGGGGACAAGTGGGGGCCTGGCTTGAGCAACTGAAACGTCAACCAACCCCCTATCCTACACAGTGACACACTTTATACTTCTTCCAACAAGATCACATCTATGCTGTGAGTGCCATTTCCTAAGAGGTCATTATTATTCAAACAACTACAATGTCCTGGAAAAGATTTAATTTATAATGTTTCATTAATTCTCCTCCAAACACCTTCACAATGATCTAGCGTGATCCTCAAATCCTAAGCATTTGTTTTTTTGAAAAGTGTGTTCGGTATTTAAGGTTATTTGCTTGTTTGTTTGCTCCTTTGTTTTTGTGATGAGATTGAGTTTGGGGTCTAGAACTCTACCCCTGAGTCCTCAAGTTTTTAAAACCGTATCTTTTAAAAGTTTATTTTATTTATTTTTAGAATTAATTTATTCAGATTACATCTCAATTGTTATCACCTTGTTTGTCTCCTTCTGTTCCGCCCTCCTTCCCTCCCACTTTCACCCTATTCTCCTCCTCTAGGTCTGTGACAGAAGGGGACCTCCTCCCCCACCATATGGTCACAGCCTATACAGTCTCATCTTGGTAGCCTTCCTATTCTTTCTCTGAGTGCTACCAGGCCTCCCCACCAAGGGGAAGTGGTCAAATATGGGGCACCAGAGTTCATGTCAGAGTCAGTTGCCACTCTCCAGACAACTGTGGAGAATGTCCTGTCCATTGTGTAGATCTGAATAGAGATTCAATATTTACTACATGTATTATATTTGGTTGGTGCAGTAGCTTGAGCCGACAACCACCCCTCCCCCCGGGCCTAGATCCACCCATCATGATGTTCTTCTTGTAGGTTTCTAGGAACCTCTGGATCTGTCTATTTCTCCATTCTCCCATACTTCTTTCACCTCTTGAAACAAGGTGGAGCTAAATTGCTCCTAGTAGCCTTCAATTTATTTCTGCCCACAAGTGAGGATGATCACTGCATGAACACTGTAGGCTAAGTTCCTTTTCTGATGACTTCCTGTTCTATAAAGGCCTTCTTCCATTCTTGCCTTTTAGTTGAAGCATATCTCGTCTTAAATTTGACGTATGTTTCATAATCAGATTTCTGCTCTTTTGTAATATGTTTCCATGCTAAAAGCAGGATAGCCAGTGTTTGGCCTGAGATATGAAAAGAGCACAAGTCCATTCCATTGAGAAGAACTTCAGTTCCTATGATCCCCTGAATGCTATCATTAAACAAACAGAAGTTAGGAAATTTAGCAGTAGTTCTGATTGTCAAATGAGTGCCACCTCTAAATATGTTGTGGTGACAAAAATTAATAATTGCAACCACTATATTTATAGAGGCAGCTTTTCCTGAAATATACAATCTTATTAGAACTTAAAGAATTAGCCATGTCAATTATTATCAAGTTGTAAAAGCATTTTTATATGAAAACTGTTGAACTTTGCATTCTGCCTGTCTTTAAGAAAAAGAACTTTGTCTAAACAACATTGAAGGGACTAATTAATAGAGTATATAAAATTAAGCACATGAGGGGCACAGTGAAGCACACTTGCAATTTTAGTACTTAGGGAGCTGGCACATGAGTGAGCACTGTCACGAGTTCAGTGTCATCATGGGCTATGCACTGAGTACTAGATGAGTCACAGCTACATCAAAAGTCTCTGTTTTAAAACAGGAAATAAACAAAGCAAGATAAACCAAGGGAAAATCAATATGTAAAAACAAACAAACCATAATACACTAATGATAAACAAGATGACTGTAATATTTCTGAATACAGGAAATAGCACAGTTCTATTTTTTCCCTAAAGCTGAGTGCAGTATTTTCTAGGGATTATGATCACATAAATAGAATCCTACCAGCATTCTTCTAGGAAGACTCACATGCTAAGAGACAGGAACCTGGATATATTAGCAAATAAAAGCAATAGAGGACTCTATTGTATCCAAGATTAATTACTCTGTTTCTATTAACTATGAAGCTGACCAAGAAGCATTATGAGGCATCTTCAAAAAATACCTTAAAAACCTTTGGAACCACCTGGACTAAATGAATGTTTTCAGAAGTTAAGATACTGAAAGTATTTACATTTTAAAGTAGGGATTATTGGAAGTAGATATTAAAATATTCTTTTATGTAGTTTTGAATAATATTTTCTGAAAATTATACTAATGAAAATTTTATTTGATGAGATGCCAGAAATAACCATTTTCAGTTTTAAATTTTAAGTCAGAGTTTTCTACTCATGCCCTCTTACAAATTCCAGAAAACGAGACTTATCAATCATTTAACTAATTTACAACATTTATCACATGACTATAAATTTTCCACCCTGAGCAAGACATTAGAACATTGATTCTATAATCCAGTATATGAATATGAAAAATGCAGATATACAATACTGTATTACAAAAGTAGTTTTGTTTTAAAATTTTTGTATAATTACAAAAATACTTTGTAATAAAAAAATCAAATATAAGTTGACAATGTTGAAATAGAATTATAGTGGATCTAAACATGTTTTTGCTTTGATCCCAAGTGTGGTATGTGAAACAGACTTTTGTGAGGGCATGTGATGTTTGTCCTCTGGAAAGAGACTTGTGAGGGGGCACGTGATGTTTTTCTATTAGAAGTGGATATAAATGAGCCTCAAAACAGAAGCTTGGCTCTCGGCTTTTGGCTTTTGCGTCCCTTCACATCATATGGCTGTTCATCATTTTGAGACACTCTAGAGAGAAATTTTAGGGAGACTTCTTCAAGGTTCCAGTCTGGCTGCTTCTCTGGGTTCCAGCTGCTGCATTTCAGGTTGCTTTTACTGAAGATCTGGTTTGCTGTTTAATATGTCTTCTGGAATCCTGATGAGGAAGAGTCGAATTGCCCCAAGAACCTGAGTCTAAAAAAAGCTTTGCTTCTTCTACCCCTATTAACCTTCTTTCCTATCTAGGGTGGGTGGGTTGGAAGGGAGGTGCCCTTTCATTAAATAACCCCAGAAAAGCATATCTGTAAAAGTACAAAGCCTACAGAGAGTAGTAGAGAATTCAATTTGCACAGTATGACTGTGGAATGTCTCTTATAGAAACAATTACACTTAAAAATCTTAATATTAACAAATACCTTTGCATAAGTGACGGGCAGCAAAATTGCCAAGACAGGGTGCTCCTGGGAATAACATTCTCAGTATCAGAAAAAAACAAATATGGAAATGCTTGGATAATGTGATGCTTAAATGTAGTTATCAACTTGACACAATGTAAAGTCTCCTGTAAAGAATGTTATCTGACACTGAGGAAGATAACAGTGGACTTGGGCATGTCCTCTGGGAGTTTCATTACATTGATTAGTGTGGGAGGACCCAGCCAATGGTGGGGGAACCATGCCTTAGCTTTGGGTCCCAGTCAGCATGTCAGTAAGCAAGCAT
Source organism: Acomys russatus (assembly GCF_903995435.1). Lineage (NCBI taxonomy): Eukaryota > Metazoa > Chordata > Mammalia > Rodentia > Muridae > Acomys > Acomys russatus. The sequence goes on along the minus strand of NC_067146.1, from coordinate 21,997,359 downwards.
ACATTCATGCTGCTCTCCTCTTCAGTGTGGAATGATGCAAGTACCTGCTTTAAGCTCCTGATACCTTTATTTCCCTCTTAGGATAGTCTGTAACAAGGAATTGTGAACTAAAATTATCCCCTTTTTGAAGTCGCTTATTATATCTAGAGAACTGTACCATAGCCATAGAAATAAAATTGATCCTCAAAGGAAAGCATACAATAATTTCTAAGGAAAAAACTGAAAAAATTTTGCTGAGGTTCTGGGATAACTAGAAGGACGTGAAAGAGAAAACTCAAGTTTATATTGAAATTTAACCTGCCTCCATCAGAAATATGAACACTAGTTTGGGAATGCTGGATTTGGCTACTTTTAAAGTACAAATTAAAGAGCTTATTTTTACACAGTTAGCCTTTGTTATTTGCAGTATAGTGTGAGGGTGGGAGGTTTTAAAGAGCAAGTATTAGTGAGGACATTGTGTTCATAGCAGCCTTATTCATAATAGCCAGAACATGGAAATAGCCTAAGTGCCCCTCAGTAGAAGAATGGATAAAGAAACTGTGGTACATTTATACTATAGAATACTACTCAGCTATTAAAAACAAGGAATTCCCGATATTTGAGGACAAATGGATTGAACTAGAAATGATCATAATGAGTGGGTTAACCCAGAAACAGAAAGAGTTAAATAGTATATACTCACTTATATCTGCATACTAGCCCAAGGGGCATGTCCCATGAAAGTCTTCACTAACCAGGAAACTGGAACAGAGGGGAGAACATCCTATTGGGACTCTAGATGAGAGAAGCATGGGAGAATGGCAAAGTTGAAGGATCCAGAGGATCCTAGAAACCTACAAGAAAAAAGTTGTGATAGAAAGATTTGAGCTCCGGGGTCCCGCTCAAACTATGGCACCAGCCAAGGACAATACAGGCCATAAACTTCAAACCCCTACCCAGATCTAGCCAATGGACATGACATTCTCCACAGTTGAGTAGAGAATGGGGTCTGACTTTCACACAAACTCTGGTGCCCCATATTTGACCACATCTTCTGGATGGGGAGGCCTGGTGGCACTCAGAGGAAGGATAGCAGGCTACCAAGAAGAGACTAGATACCCATGAGCAGATAAAGAGGGATGAAGTTCCCCTCAGTCACAGTCATAGGGGAGGGGAGTAAGGGGAAAATGGGAGGGAGGGAAGAATGGGAGGATACAAGGGAGGAGATAACCATTGAGGTGTAATATGAATAAATTAATAAAATAAAATAAAAAAAGAATTAAGTTTAGGAACAAATGTTGAATATAGACAGAGTTATACAATGGAGATGGAGACATGCAGGTGGTCTAAGATATGTTGCAGAACTAATAATTGTTATAATATGGAGGCAAGAGGGGAAGAGGAATGCAAGGCTTCTGGCTCGTACTTAAAAGCATTTGTTGGTTAGTGGTACCATTAGCTATAAGTGGCAAAAATTTGTTGAGAAGAGTAATGTGGAATGCAAGCATGGTAAAAGGACAAGATAATTTTACTGGGAAGTTTTACATGTGGAGTGGATGCATGTCTGAGCCTCCCTCCTCTCTTAGCGACATGCTTAAATCAGCAATAGTTTTATTCAGGAAACAATTTTCTCCATAGAAGGGGCCACGTAGCCATTGTTGCTTGTATCTGGCAATCATTGGGTTACACAGAAAGTCTACTCCACCTCTGAATTAATGAAGTTTCTTGGAAAAGAAAGAGGGCTCTTTTAGATCTTATATGTGGGCACTCATCAGGATTTCCTTTGTGATGGCTCAGGTGCAACAAATCAACCCCTGCTAGCTCGACAAAGGAAAGAGGAAAAGACTCTAAAAATTGATCTGAATTTTGTCATCGTCTGGAGCAAATACATAAAACAAAACATCAAATGTTTGCCATATCCATAGGATATGCAATAGAGAGAGCAAGCGTGAAATTGAAATTGGTAATAGAACATCAGGATTGACAATGCACAAGCTGATGGATATTGCATGCAAAAATCCCAGCATTTACAGTCAGATAGAGGAGAAGGTAAACACAAAAGAGCTAGTGAAATGTCAGTAATTAGAAGACTATCAAGAAAGGCAAATGAAGAGAAACTGATTAAAGGAATATGAAGGAAACTGTTAATTATGGCTTCACTTTCTCTGAATGTGATGGCTTGGAGAGAGAGGGGAAAACTTTAAGGTAAAAGTATGATTGGCTATGTAAATGATCATTTTTGTAACAAAGAACACAGAAACTAATTGATTCTTCCGCAATGAAGTAGCTTAATTCAGAAAAATATAGCAGGTTGTTAAGAAGCAGAGGTTGTTATTATGTGACCAACTAACACTCACTCAGAAATATTTGTTTCTAAAATATTTAATAAGCATATTTATGTCCTACTATACACATACAATGCCTTTGTTAGTCAAATTGGGGAGTTATACAATTAACTGGACATTTAATTTAAATTGGCCCCATCCCCATGTCTTCTTATTATTTGACTTGTTCCAGATCTGATAGAATTTTGAATTGTGTTTTTTATATGCCATTCATTTCAAAATCTGTCAAACAACTGCTTGATATTCCCTAAATCACATGAGGATATATTATTTATTGTACAAAAGGTTTATAAAATGCCTCTGAGAGACCAGGCCTTGGAAAAGTGTTTCACTTCACTGCTTTTATAACAGCCTAGATATAAAGTTTTACTGAAATTCATATGTGAGGTTAAATTTACACAGATATTTTTCCATCTGTTTCAGGAGACACACTCAGGCACGGGGTTTAGTAATATAAACAAAAACAAAGCCAGATAACCTTGTGATGAAAACATCCTAATTAGAACAAAATGTTTTTCTGCCCTCATTTGGAACTTCTGTTATTTTAAGTACTTCATGCCCTTTATTATGGTCAGCTTAAAGATCAGGAAAAGTTCAAGTAAACTTTCCAAATGCTGAGATGTTGCCAAAAGATAAATCTAAACATACAATTTACATTTAAAATTCAGTTTAATGAATGAATACACTAAGCTTTTCACTGCTACAGATCTCTATCTCTCTAGTAGAGTCTGTTTCTAATAATTATCAAAACTAGACTAACATATTCATATTTACAGCCAAAATGGTGTGTAAATTAAAAAAAATTCATCTGAGATCCTTGGTAAAAGTGTAGTAATTACTAGTTTTTCAAGAAAATAGGTAATGTGCCGCCAAGTTTCATTATGCCTTTAAATTTTTGAAATGAACTCTTTCTTGTTGGTTGTTGGTCTCTTGTTTTGCTGTTTTCCTTGGGTTTTTTCCTTTAGTGTCAATTATGGCATAGATGATATGTTCTACTTTTTAAAAATATTTAAGTTCAAAAATTTAGTCTAAGTGTATTCATTCAACCAGCCTACATAAAGACAAATGCGTTAAATGAAAGCAAAGGAAGAGGGCGGGCACAAGGAGGCAGGAAGTAAAGAGAATAATGAGAAGAGGGTGGAGAGGAAAGACGGGAAAATCGCAAGTGACTCTTGAGTGATCTAGAAACAGGAATCTAGAAAATATTGGGCGAGGGAAAGGAAGGGATGGAAAATGAGGGAAAACCTCAGACCACTAGAGAAATCATCTAGAACTATATCAGCAAGTTGGTCATGATACTAAAACTGAAACTGAAGATAGGACATACTTTATGGAAACAACTTGCCATTAGCAATATGCTTTTTATCCTATTAAAATACGCAACTCAGGAGAAATACGGTAGTATTCTGATAACTATAGAGGCTCCAACAACTCTGTGAAGTGTTTAGTTGGAGTTCATTCCAGTCTCAGGGGGAGCTTTAAATTCAATCTCACTTAATTTGCTTGGGCATCTTTAATCACACCATTCCTGTGGACCATCAGTTACAGCCCTCCACCTAATTTTACACCTGAGCTAACTGAGCAAGAGAGATTAAATAACGTGTGCCACTCACGAGGTAAGTTAATGATGCAGGAGAAGGTAGAAAATGGTATCTTTATCTTCCTTGTAGCTATCACCTCTTAACAGTTAAACAATTGTACCATTAGATGGAGAATTGGAGGTTTAGAAACCAGAAACATTAGCATGCCATCAGTAGGCTGCTGTTAAGAGATTTTTACAAAAGTAAATCTTTAGAATAGGATACAGAAAACAGAAGAGGTCATATCTATGTTCAACATGGAGAACTGGCTCACATCATTCATCATTTTTCTTCTTACCCCTCACGACAGTTCGCTAGCTCACCTCAGCTATTCTTACCTCCCTTATGACAACTTCCTAACTGTCAGAACATGGTCAGAAAGATGATCTTGGTGAACAATGCCCTGGAAAACTGAGAGACGTTCCATGGGAAAAGACAGAGGTCCTTTTACCCCAGCTGCACTTTGCTCCCTGGATTGTTCTGGGTGTGATTTCATGCCTCCTGTGGCAAACATTTACATTCAATTCATAAGACATTTTTACTCTTGTTGGGTGTCAGAACATAGCTACAGACTCCAATCTGGTCAGTGTAACCTGAATTAATCCCTATGCCTTGCTTTCATACTTTCCCTGATATTATCTACAGTTTGTGTCAGGAAATTGTGTTTAAATTGGTTTATCCTGAGAAACTTTTAGGAAAGGCCTGCTCTATTAATATTTAGTATGTGCTTACTGACATTTGTTTACATGTTTTTCTGATCTTTTCTGAACGCAAACAACCTTTCTTAGGTCATTGCTTTCTTTGTTACATCCGGGTATGAAACTACATTGAAACTGAAATAAGTTGTCTACAGCATCAGACTGTAGCCCAGCTCATTCGTTCAGGTCTTTGGATCCCAGGCCTGGCACACAAAGTCTGTGCAGGTTAGCTGAAAAGTTGTCACTAATGTTCACATAGATTTTGTTAACTTAGCTTAATTTATTTATACATTAATTCAGCAACAACCTATACCAAAATTGTTTTAGGTACTGACTTAAAACTATAAACAAAATAAAATCTATTAATTTAAAGTGATTTAAAGTGTTTGAAGAGATAAAACCAACTAAGCAGATAACTTTAGAGTTTATATAATAAATATTTCTACAAGGAAAACAATGAACAAGTGTTAAAATAAAAAATGGGCATAGAAAATATGAGAATGGCATTTTAAATGGATATTGGGTTCACATATTATTTATTCTAAACAATCAATCATAATCTAACACACACACACACACACACACACACGCTACTATTGACTTCATTCATGGCTTGCCATGACCAAACAATCCTTACAGTTCAGCACAAAGCAAAAGTATATGTATATGACTGTTTGTTTCATCAACTGAATGCAAAGGAAAATACTGAAGCATAAATTCTATTTTGTTATAATTATTGTCTATTTGCCAGGCCTTGGTATAATATACAAATGGCAATTGTTTTCTGTTATTTATGAAAGAAATCCACCAAATCACCTGATACATCAGACTTGAGCAGTATCTGTTCCATCTGGAGGATAGATTTATAGAACCTGAAAACCAGGAATGGGTCTAAATCAATAATATTTAGTGGGAAGCACTTCTCAAAAAATAGTGATTCTTATAATTTAGTGATTGTAATTTTTAAGACAGTTCAGGTCTATCAAGAATGATGAGGCATAAAAGTTGCAGGATGAGGTAATAAGCAAAAATCAATTTTAAAAAAAGGTACAGTTTCAAAACTAGAATGTGAGTTCTAAATGAAAAATAGAGTCATTCAGAGTCTGACAATAACTTGTCTTCAAGCTAAAGTCTTACAGGGTGAAGAAAATTATCCTACAAGTATTGCCAGTGAAGTGACTCAGTCCAGTGACTCTCATCCCTACCACAGAGGAACTGCATCTAGCTCACACCTCCACATATCATAAACAAAGAGATCAGAGATGAATTTGAGAATTATATAGAAATATTTCTTGAAATGCAATTACTCATTGTACATGTTTGAATTTTTATTATGTTTATTGACTGACTGACTGCTTCGTGGCTTGTTTACTTGCTTGTTTGATTTAGTATGTGGGACAGGGTACAGGGAGGTATATAACATACATTAGAAGTCGGAGGACAGTGTGTGGGAACTGGATCTCTACTTTCAAAAATGAGATCAGGGATTAAACTTAGATCTTCAATCTTGGCAGCAAGTGTCTTAACCTACTGGTCCATTAAGTGGCCCCACTGTAAATATGGTTAACATGACTAAAATCTCACAGTATTTTTAGTAAAAATGCTGTAATTGCTCTAGTATTATATAGATATATATTCACATATGTATTACATACATACATTATATATACATGCATAATATATAACACACACATATGAATATAAATTCACATATACATATGTAATATATATCCTATATTCATAGTTATGGGATACATCTGTAGAAATCCTTCTCTAGAACAGTCTTTGTGTTATATCAAGAAACCATAATCATGTACTCCTACACCTTTTGCTCTTGGGTATAAGGATTCATCTAGACACATTAACGATGATTTTAATCACAAATCATTTTATATAACACAATATACAAAATCAACTCTTAGACAATCAAATTCCTAATTAAAGAGATATATGTCATTTATGAAGAAAATAAATGATATTTTTAATTAGGACTCATATATTAGAAAAAATTATTTAAATTCCTATGGTTTTTTTTTTTACATTATTTGAACTGTAAGAAATTAACCTGTTAAGTAGCTATAATTAAGTAAAATTTAAAGACCAGTAGTCCAGATTGTGAGGAAACTCACATACTACACAAAGATTATGGAAATGAATGTGAACTACTTACCATACAACCTGTGTGTATGTGTGTGTGTGTGTATGTGTTAACATGCATATTTGCATGTATATGTGTGTGTTTGTTTGTGTGTGTGTGTAGCTGTATTTACATGTGTGCATTGCCAAGAAACATGTTATGGACAGTAAAGGGAGATGGTTTTCCAATGTAAAGACATTAGGAAGTGGGAGAGCAGGACTTAGAGAAAAAAAATATATAAAATGATATGATCCTCTGGGTTTTCTTTCAGAGCCACAGGCACCAAATTTGTTTTTTTAATAAGAAAATGATAAGAAGATAGCAGATGTCAGATATTAGATAATACGAAGTTTATTAAGTGAACATGGGGAAACAAGGAAAGGGGAGGACTCCAGAGAGACAGAGACAGAGACGGGAAGAAAGAAGTAGAGGAAGAGAAAGAGGAAGAGAGAGAGGGGTGAGGTAGGACTGACATTTTATATAGTCCTGGGCAGGGCCACACCATCTGTGGCACGTAGGCAATGACATCACAAGTAGGCAGACTGAAGCAGAATCCTAACGCTAGTCCCTATATCAGGCTTCACATGGTTTTAAGAATGGAACCCTGGGCCTCACACATTCTAGGCAAGTATGTTACCAACTGAACTATCTGTCAAATTCTAATCTCAATGCACATTTAATGATTTTTAGTTACATTCAAGTGAACAATAAAAGCAACAAGTTTTAAAAATTAATCATTCATGGCTTGAGATATAATGTTTGCACTAGTGGATACAATATTTGCTTAAAGTCCTGCATTCAATCTCCAGCACCATGTAAATAAGGTATTTTAGCTATTTTTACAAGGCTATGATCTTGCATAGCAATAAGGAACTGGGAAGATCCAAAGTTCAAAGTTATTCTTGAATACATAAAAAGGTTAAAAATCATCTTGTAATTTATGAGATCTTCCCTTGAAAGAAGCAAGCAAGCAAAAATAAAATAATCAATAACAATTAAAAATAAAGTATTCTATCATAGGACAAACTGTTAATGTCTTTCTCAGTATTCTATTTCTGTGAAGAGGCACCATGAACACAGTGATGGTTAAAGAGGAAATCATTTATTTGAGAATGACTTACAGTTCCAGTGGGTTAGTCTCTTAGCATCATACCAGGGCATGGTAGCATACAGACAGGGATAACTCTGGAGAGATAGCTAAGAGTTCCAATCCCTCTTAAGTAGTGCTGTTCCCTGATAAGCAAGTATTCAAATATATGAGTCTATGGAGGTCATTTTTAGTCAAACCACCACAATCAACTCTCTGGCCCTAGAGACTTATAGCAATATCATAATGCAAAAATGAATTCAATCTAACTTCAAAACTCCCCATATTCTATCACAGTCTCAACACTGTTCAAAAGTTCAAAGTTCAAAGTTTCTTCTGAGACTCACAGCAATCTCTTGATTATAATCCCATGTAAAATCAAAATAAAAACCAGATCACATAATGCCAACATGCAATGGCACAGAATATACATTACCTTTCCAAAAGGACGAAAATGGAGTGCAATGAGGAAATACTGGACCAAAGCAAGACCAAATTTAGAAGGGTAAACTCCAAACTCTGCATCTCCATGTCTGAAGTTAGAGTGTTCTTCCGATCTCTAAATCCTTTCGGCTCTGGTAACTGTAAGACATTTATCACTCTTGGCATGGTTCAATGGCCTGTTACCAACGCTCCTTGGCATGTATCCCATGGCTCTGACGTCTTCAACATCTTGGAGTCCCCCAGTGAAATGCTAGAATTGAAGATGTTGTATAGCAGTGAGTGGGACTATTATTCAGATTTACAATGAAAAGGAGAAAACTAAGCAAGAAAAAATACAAGATGAGGAGAAAAGGGGAACAACAGAGTAAAATAAGAGTACTCAAGGAAATAAAAGTTCATAAAATGCCTGAGGCTATATATAATGAATGGTCGTTACCTCAGGGCAATACCACAACCAGATAAGCTTCCAACTAGTGAAAAGGGATTAAAGAAAAGCTTAAGCAGTGAAGAAAATCATTAAAAACAAAAGACTTTTATAAGTTCATTGGAATGAAGAAGCCAGAAGAATGTGGCAGATATGGCCAAATAGTTCTGGTTTTAGTGTCAAGTACACAAGAAATGGGTTGTAGAATCTCAAGCTTGAAATTCGTTAATCCAGAACTCTTCAATTTAGCCTCAGGAAGATTTTTCATATAAGGGCAGGAAATGTCCATACTCTTTGGTAAAATATCACAAGAAGAGTCTCTTGAGCACAAACCCCATAATTCAAATCACTCCAAGCATTGTCTTCCGTGCTTTTACTGGGGAAATCCCAGTAAACTCTGCTGAAAGCATTTAACAGTTGTCCTAATCTAAAGTCAGAAGTCTACATTCTACCAATAAGCAGCATTGTCAGGCCGGTCATAGCAATTCCCTGCTCTAACTTCTGTCTTGGTGTCTATTGCTGTGAAGAGACGCCATGAACCCATACACTCTTATAAAGGAAAACATTTCATTGGAACCTACTTACAGCTTCAGAGGTCTAGTTCAATGCCATCATAGCAGAGAACATGGTGGGTTACAGGCAGACATGTTGCTAGAGATGTAGCTTGAGAATTCCATAGATGGATCAGCAGGCAGGTGGAAGAGACAGACACTGGGACTTGTTTGGCCTTTTGACTACCCAAAGCCCACCTGAATGATATACTTCCTCCAACAAGGCTATATCTCCTAATCTTTCAGAAGTAATACCACTTCCTGGTGACAAGGCATTCAAATATATGATTTTATGTGGGAAATTCTTATTCAAATCACTTCAGTTAATGTACTATTTTGATATGTGATAAAGAATTATGGTAGGTATATATTGAAAGTATTTTCCATAGATAAACCAATATGCTCCAAAAAGATCAGAGATTATTAACTGTGGGTCATAATATATAATACCTTGAATCTGAGGAGAGGTGTTTCCGCCAGCATTTGTTGGTCATTTCATGGAATTATGGCATGCATATTATATGTGTGCATATTTTATTTTCAGATTCAAGACTGTAATGAAGTCACATAGGGAAGCTTAGATAAGCTCTGCTAGGACCACCTTGATGCATTATGTATGTATTTTTGAATTTTGAAAAATATGTATAATATTTTTTGATGGTTATGCATTCAGAAACTTTTTCTGTTTTTAACATCCCTTATACTCATGGATACAATCTTATGTAGGGCCTGTACACTGCATAGGTTAAGAAGATGTGGACTGAATGACAGGTGCCATTGAGAAAAGAGTTGATTTATTGATTGTTCAAGTTAAAATGTTTGGTTAGTTGGTTCACAAAACTGAGCTAATCAAATTATAGCATAAAATGGAAATTCTGAGGATTTATGTGTGTACAGGGCTTTTCCTCATAAAAATAAGGAATGTGATATGTGGCTAATTAATTATTCAGAAGTCTAACCATAGAGAAATGGATAGTTGCTTACGTCTCCTTTCAATACACAGAAGTGTGGGTGGATATCTCAATGTTCAGTGCTGCTTCTTTTCCAGGATCCCAGAATTCAGGCAAAACTCACCATTCTCACTAGTTACAACACATCCTGCTTTCTCATGGAAAGTGACTGTGCAATACCACTTTTATGGGAGGATGTTTGGGACACTTCCATGAAGCTAAAGATAAAGGGGGACTAAGGCACTTACCCTAATATTCTCTCTACTAGAAATAGAAGAAATATATTTAATAAGAGAAGTCAAATACCAGCGTAGGATACCTGTTTAAGTTTTAAAATAGGTGCTATCCTAAGAAAAGAAGCATTTTTTCCCTAAGACTAGTGGATTCAGAGATGATTATTCATTCTCCTTCCTGATGTATAACATCCACTGTAACAAGTCTGACACACATGGTCTCTAAGCTGCCAACAGTCATGTGCATCTGGTGATAAGGCACAGTGCCCTTACTCTGGCGCTTAGCTAAATATTTCAGAAATTCCTTATGCAAGAGAAGAACTTGGACTCTATAGACCAGAATGGTTTTTTTTTTTTTTTTTTTTTTTTTTTTTTTGTTCTTTTAAAACTATTTTCTGCTAGTATCTCCATCACAAGAAGGATTCAGTAGGATAATGATCCTGCTGATGGCAGGACCGGAGAGAAACCCTGAATCAGACAAAAGGCTCCTATAATACTTTTTCAAATGTCCAGGAATGAAGTTCCAAACTTCCTATAATATTTTTCAATTAATAGATCATTTCCATTTACAAGTCAATATCATTAAAAAGTTATAGACAGAAACTGTAGTGACTAATGTCATCTTTGGACTGCCTTCACAGAGTGGCTGATATGAGAATAAGTTCTGCACTTATTGAATGAAGGAAGCAGAAGCAATGATCTTATAACCAAATGAGATTTGTTGTAAGGTATAACCATCTTATGCAACAGTAACAAAACAATAGATATGAACTCTAACAAAATATGATTACTTTTCTGACTTATCAAAAATTTTCAAGATCCTTTAAAGACTTTAGTAAAAATCAGAGGCACAGCATTTTTAGTATTTCATTATCTTTAACTTTTATAGTGACTCTTTTCATACCTCTAATGCAATATATTTTGCTTGGTTCAGGAAACAAATACACTGAAAGTAGGCAGCAATTTTTCATTGATTTTGTTTCTATGCATTCTATGTTTGCAGAAGATATACATTACATTTGCATGTGATCTTAAGAAAAAAACAAGAGTGCATAATTTTCACCTACTATTTGTTGACTGAAATCTGAGCCATCCAAGCTTTCACTTCAATGATTATTCCTACAGTATGACAACTAACATTTGGTGATCCTATGATAGCTACTATCTCAAAAAAAAAAAAAAATGGGCAGCCTCTGATCAATGATACAGGAAGCTTTCCTTTCCTCAACATGTATATGAGCATGCAAAAGCATGCACACATGGAGAAGCAAACATACATACAAATAAATAAAGTATGGCATTAGATACCCATATATAGAATGTATCATTTAATTATAGCATGCATAATCTGTTGCATATTATACTTAATAAAAAGACTAATGTATGCATTATTTATTAACTGGTTCCTTTAGAAATCTCCACACTTTTGTTAATAAAATCTCTATATAGTAACAAAAAGAAAACGTTGTGTGAATTAATACATTAAACAATTTCAGAGCTGAGTAATATTCCATTGTGTAAATATACCATATTTTCTTTGTCCATTCTGTAATTGAAGGCCATCTAGGTTGTTTCCAGATTCTGGCTACTACAAATAAAGCTGCTATGAACATACCTGAGCAAGTTCCTGGTGGTATGGTGGAGAATATTTTTGGTATATGCTCAGGAGTGGTAGATCTATTCTCAATTTTCTGAAAAACTGCCAAATTGATTTCCGAAATGGTTGTACAAGTTTTCACTCCCACCAGCAATGGAGGACTCCTTGCAAGCTTGCGCTGTCACTTGAGTTTCTGATCTTAGCCATTCTAACAGGCATAAAATGAAATCTCAGAGTCGTTTTCATGTGCATTTTCTTGATGACTAAAGATGTTGAACATGTTTAAAGTGCTTCTCTGCATAATCTAGGCCTGTAGCAGCTCACAGGGATTGAATCATCAGCTACAGAGCATACAGGGGACAGACCTAGGCCCCCTACACATATGTAACAGACATGAAGCTTGGTCTTCATGTGGGACCCCTAACATCAGGAGCAGGTACTGTCTCTGTCTTTTCTGCCTGCTTCTGGATACCTTTACTTTAACTGAGCTATCTTATCTAGCACAATAGAAGAAAGTGCACCTAGTTCTACTGCAACTTGGTATACTGAGGATTGACATCTATGGGAGGCTTCTCATTCTCTGAGGAGACAGGGAGGTGGTAATATAGGAGCAGACACGAGAGGGAAGGACTTTGAGGAGACGAGGGGGAATTTCTTATCTCCCTGTCTCCTCAGACAATGAGATAATACATTAAATAATTTTCTATTCATTGAAATATTAATTATATATCTTGTTTTATGAGTGTGCCCTTGTGTGTGGGAGTGTATATCTAACAAACATGCCTAAATGTATGTTGGTGAGAAATATTCCATGAGAGACTAGTGATATAAAATAGAAGAGGGAAAATAAAACTCTTTGAACCTCTGAGATGAATATAGATGGAATTTTAAAGCAATGAGCAGGGACTCAGAATTTCTTTTATTTGTAAAAGAAGAAATGCATCAAACATAGTTGATTTGTAGGTTTCATTATACAAACATGGAAAGCATTTTCTTGTGTCTTTCATTTTCTCAGCAAAATATGAAATATGATTATTAGTTGAAAACGGTATGAAGTGGTGAATGAATAATGGTAGAAAAGTCTTAGAAAAATGTGTATTAGACTATAGTATTTCAAGGGTTATAATATAATTTGGACCTACTTGAATTATTAGTATAGAATGCTTATTATAAACTAATGATTGAACACCACTTATTTATTATTAAAGGTCTTATATACATCTATTTAAACTTTTGCCAATTGATTGGAACCAGGAACAGAGTTTATAGTTAAGGAAAAAACATAGTATTTATGGACCAATCATACGGCTATGAAAGGAAATGAAAAATGGAACAGAAGACTAGGCTGGGCACTACATCTCACCTTAACAAAATTATTGTAATTGAGTGGTCATATGAGCTTTGTAAATGTGTTTTTCCTCCAGGTTCTATATATACTTTTGTGGTCATTTCAATAAGAATGTCCCACATCAACTTATATAATTGAGTTCTTTGTTCCAGTTGGTGGAACTATTTGGGAAGGGTCCGAGATGTGACCTTGTTAGGGGCATATCACTAGGGGCAGGCTCTGAATTCAAAACACTGGAACCATTCCTGTTCTCTGTAGGTCTCTCTCTCTCTCTCTCTGTCTCTGTCTCTCTCTCTCTCTCTCTCTCTCTCTCTCTCTCTCTCTCTCTCTCTCTCTCTCTCTCTCTCTCTCTCTCTCTCTCTCTCTCTCTCTGTCTCTCACTCTCTCTCTCTCTTGCTCTCTCTCTCTCTCTCCCCGTCTTCTGCTTTGGGATGAAGGATGTAAGCTCTTGGATACTGCTCAAGAAACAAGCCTGCTTGTCTGCTGCTGTGATTCGTGCCATGACTGCCATGGAATCAATCTTGAAATGGAAGATTCCCAATATACTCTTTTTTCTATAAGTTGCTTTGGTTCTGATATCTTCACAAAAATAGAAAAGTAACTAAGGTAAATTGAAAATGTTTTACAAAACACAAATATTCTCACCTGGAGGCCAAAATTCTCCAGATTTCTTTTTCTGTGGTTTTGTTGCTATTTGTTTGTGTTTTATTTATATTAAGGCAGACATAATATAGACCCCCATTTGCCTATAGCTTGCTACTTGCTACCTAGGCCAAATATGACCTTGAATACTGATCCTTGTACCTCCATCCAAATGCTGAGATTACAGGTGTCCCCAGGGTGTTTACAATTTATTTCCCTTCTGGAGTTAAGACTATAGTCACATCATACCATGAGTTTATCTCAACAGACATAATGTACAAAGGAAAAATAGATAACAATAATGAAACATTTATGAACCCTTATGAAGTTTAGAAGTCATTTATGATAAGTACTCCTATCTTAATTTGAATATAAAGTTAATGGATAAACCCATCAATTTTCTAAGAAGCTGTATTAGAGGGACAGATGCTCCACTTTCTACTAGTAAAGATAGTATCTAATAAATTATGCAGATGTAAAATCCACAAGAGATATTATCTGAAATTGTCTCATACATATACAAAATGAAGTGCAGTGTATTCTTTTAAGTTTAAGTGACTAATGTAAATGTGGAAATCAGTAGTGGCCATAAAATAATAATAAACAAAGGCTTATTTATTCAAACTTGCTATAGAAGAAAGCCAGGCACCATAATTTTCATTTGGAAGAAATGCAAAGATAGAGCAATCTATGGGAAATTTTCTTAGGAAAAATATAGTTAGGCCTTCTGCTATATTCTAATAGAAGGTTTTCAGCATGGAGAAGCCTTCAGATACTAAAATGTACAGTGTTCAAGTCTCTTAGACACACACACACACACACACACATACACACACATTCTTCTGTATATTGTCATAACATCATATCTAGGTTACTTATGAAACCGCATACAAATTAAGTTTTATAATATTTTTTAATTTGAATTGTGTAAGAAAATTGGGAAAGGAAATAAAATAGAGATGACCGGTAGCAATATAATATTTTTTCAAATGATATAATTAACTCTTTAATGCCCAGATGGGGAAGACATGGACCTAGAGGGCTTTTTGTGAAAGTGAGGTTGTTGATAGTTGTTGGGTAGGCCTGAATCTTCTGAGGCCATGTGGTGGCCCCATAGACTTTGTGTGTGAATGCTTGCCACATAAGGAATAGCACTTGTTGGAGTAGGTGTGGCCTTGTTGGAGGAAGTATGTCACTGGCAGTAGTCTTTGTGCTCTAGAATGCTCAAGTCTGGCCAGTGTGCTTACAGATGAAGATACAGTACTCTCAACTTTAGCACCATGTCTGCCTGTGCACTGCCATGCTTCTTTCCATGGTGGTAATGTAAATGCTTTTGCCGAAACCACCATCCATGCACTTACAGAATGCCTTATCTTGTCATTTCATAGTTTTCCCTCTGACCAAGAAACTCCACAGCCAGAGAAGTGTGACAGCATGCCCATGCTCACGGAATTCATTGGTTTTAGCATGTTTCCCATCATCCTGAAGAAGCTGGCCTGATAGAAAGATGGAACCAGCTTTTGAAGACACAGTAACAGTGCTAATTAGGTGGCAGCATCCTGGAGGAGGGAAACAGGGTTCTACAGAGGTAGTATAGGCTTTGAATCAACATCTAATATATGGTATGATTTCTCTTACAGCTAAAGTATAGAAGTCCAGAAATCAAGGGCTGGAAAGGGGAATAGCTCCACTCATGGTCATCTCTAGTGATATCCTTGCCAGACACGAGGATACCAGCTAAGCACCTCGCATTCAAATGTGCTGGCTGCTAACCTGATGAAAGCATCTCCAACAGAAGTAAACTGCATCTCATACCCTGTGTCCTATTTCTCATGCCACAACTCTGCCTGCTTTTCTAGAGGCACCATTCCAAGCCCTTGCATGCCAATTCCCCTGAAGTTACCACCAAGAGCAGTAAACGGTACCCAATACCCTGTGTTCCATTTCTCACCCCTCAACATGATCTGTATTCCTGGAGGCCTTCAGTCACCAGAGATAACCAGCTAAGACCCAGCACCAAGCCCTTGCCAGCCATACTTCCCTAAAACACACCATCAGCCTTAAACTACGCTCCAACTCCTTGACTCTGCTTTCAAAACCAGAAAACAGCCTGTTTTCCTACAGGCCTGCCAGTACTGGTTGCCAGTATCACACCAAACTGGTACTAAGGACACCAATGGAAAGGGTAGCACTCAAAACGCCAGAGGCCACACAGTCCACAAAAACCCCAGGAGGGACACCCTACTAGACCTGAGGAATAGCTAGTCACCAGAACACAGGCTACTCAAACCAGTTGACAAAAGAAACAGAAATAAGCTCAAATCTACATCTAAACCAATAATAACTTCAAAACACTGATGACTAGATGCCAGAGTAAAAACACTGTCAACAATGGCTTGGGCAACATGCCACCACACTATCCCAGCTATTCTACTACAATAACCCTTGGATGTCCTAATATACCTGAAGCAGAAGAAAATTACCTTAAGTCCAATCTAATGAGGAGGCTGGAAGCCTTTAGGGAGGAAATGGTTGGATCCATTAAAGATATACAGGAAAATACAGTGAAAGAGTTGGATAAAATGAATGAAAAGATTCAGAAACCTGAAAATGGAAAGAGAAGCAATGAAAAAAGCACAACCAGGGGGAAACCTGGAGATGGAAAACCTAGATAAGAGAGAAAGAATTACATATACAAACATGAGTAATGGAATACAAGATATGGAAAAAGGAATCTTAGGTATAGAAGATTCAATTGAAGAAATCAATGCACTGGTCAAAGAAAATCTTAAATCTAAAAAGCTCCTGACATAAAACATTCAGAAAAATTGGGAGACTATGAAAAAAAAAAGCAAACCTAAGAATAATAGGAGTAGAAGGACAGGAAGATTTTCAGCTCAAAGTTCCCAAAAATATTTTCAACAAATCAGAGAAGATAATTTTTTGACCGAAAAAAGAGATGCCTAAAACATAGAAGAAATTTATAGATCACCAAATAGATTCAACCAGAAAAGAAAATCCCCCTGCCACGTATTAATCAAAACAGTAAATGTACAGAATAAAAGAGTATTAAAAACTAAAAGGGAAAAATGCTAAGTAAAATATAAGGCAGACCTATCAGAATTACACCTCACTTTTTAACAGAGAATCTAAAACCCAGAGGGGCCTGGGTACATGTTTTGCAGTCTCTAAGAGACTACAATTCCAGCCCAGACTACAAAAAACCCAAAAATTTCAATCATAATAGTGGGAAAATACAAGATATTTCATACCAAAACCAAATTTAAACAATATCTACCCCAAAATATAGACCTACAGAAGATGACAGAGGGAAAAATCCAACTCAAGGAGATTAGCTACACTCAAGAAAACACAGGATATACATTCCAAACCAGTATAACCAAAAGAAATGAAAGACTCTCTCTCTCTCTCTCTCTCTCTCTCTCTCTCTCTCTCTCTCTCTCTCTCTCTCTCTCACACACACACACACACACACACACACACTACCAACAACAACATAAAAATAACAGAAGATACAATCATTGGTCTAATAGCTTTCAACATCAAGGGACTCAATTCTATAATAAAAGAGTAAGAGCTAAGAGAATGAATGTGAAAACAGTATTCATCACTCTGCTGCATACAAGAAACAAAGATAAACATTATCTCAGAGAAAAGAGCTAGAAAAAGTTTTCCATGTAAACAGAGTGAAGAAACAAGATGGAGTAGACATTCTAATAATTAATAATAAAAAATAATCAAAGGAGGTGGGGAAGGGCACTTTATACTTATCAAAGGACTTCTGGAGGTATCACCATCCTGATTTCAAGCATGTACACATTCCTGATTTCATTTCAGTACTACAGAGCAATAATAATACAAACTACATGGTACGGCATAAAACCAGACAGGTTTATCAACTAAATCAGTTTGAGGACCCAGAAGTAAATCCACACACCTATGTACATTTGATTTCTAGCAAAGAACCCATAACTATACATTGGAAAAGAGAGAGAATCTTCAAAAATAGTTCTGCAGTAACTGGATGTCTGAATGTAGAAGAATGCAAATAGATCCATATTTACCACTCTGCATGAAACTCAAATCCGAGTGGATGAAAGACTTCAACATAAACCAGAGAAAGAAAATCTAATAGATCTAAAAACATCTTCTTAAATCCTAAACAACTTAAGCTTAATAGTAAGGCTAAAGCTATTTAGTCGTCAATCCCACCAGAGTCTTGAGTGTTAAATACTAGCTGTAATAGAAAATGATTTAGGTTCATAACTCTGAACTCATCAAGATAGTATAGATAATAGAATATTTTCTCTTAAGCTGCCAATGCATTTGGACTGGATATTGTGAATATAAATCTTACCTAACAGTTTTCATAATTATTATTGCATCTTGGTTCATTATTAAAATAAAAGAGGCTTTTATTGGACAGAAAAAAGAAAATCTATTAGAATAGAAATTGGGTAAGAGCCTTGAACTCATTGAAATGGGCGATGTTTTTTTGAACAGAAAACCAAGAGGTGAGGGACAAGGATCAAGAATTAATTAATGGGCCCTTATAAGCTTCTGCAATGCAAAGGAATCCATTCATAAGAAAAAATGGCAGCCGATAGAACAGGAAAAGATCACCAGTTTTCAACAGAGGAATCTCTATTGGATGAGAAGCACTTAAAGAAATGCTTAAAAAAAAACTTAGTCATCAGTAAAGTGCAAATCAAAACAACTGTGATATTCCACATTACACCTATCCAAACTGCAAAGATCGAGAATTCAAATGACAGCACATGCTAACATGGATTTGGAGCAAGGGGAACACTTCTTTGTTGGTGGCAGTACATATACCCAAAAAGTGTTCCACCATACTACAAGGACACTTGCTCAATCATGTTTATAGTAGTTTTATTCATAATATCCACAAACTGGAATACTGGTGTATTTCAACCAAAGAGTAGATAAATAAAATGTGGTACATTTATACAGTAAAATATTAGTCAGTTATTAAAAACAATGCAATCATAAAATTTGAAGGCAAATAGATAGAATGAGAAAAGATCATCTTACAGGAGGTAACAGAGACCCATAAAAATAAACATGGTATTTTACTCACTTAGAAGTGAGTAGTAGCCCAAAAGTACAGGATAGCAGTGCTATAATCCATAGACCCAAATGAAACCATGTAACAATAAGAGCCCAAAGTGGGGGACTATTGACTCTCACTGAGAAGGGGAAATAGAATAGGCATCTTTGGTGGATGGAGGGATGGAACCAAGTTGGAAAGAGTGGAAGAGTGGGGAGGAGAGGATGAGCAATCAAGTTAGGAGAGAATGGAGAGAGAGAGAGAGTATTGGGTGTGAGAACTGGAATCTGTGATGGGGAGCATCTCTGCGATGAGCTAGGATCGTAGAACAATGGAAACACTCCAGAATCTATGATGGTGATCCTAGCTAAGACTCCTAGCAATGGGTTAGTGATTTATTCCTGTGAAAAGACACCATGACCAAGGCAACTCCTATAAATGCAAATATTTAATTGAGAGTGTCTTACAGTTTTAGAGGTTTAGTCCATTATCACCATGGCTAGAATCAAGGCATTGTGCTTGCGTACTTGGTGTTATAGGAGATGAGAGGTCTACATTTTGATCTGAAGGCAGCCAGGAAGCAGCTCTCATTCCACAATGGGCAGAACATGAACATTGGAAACCTCAAATCCAATCCTGACAGTGACATACTTCCTCCATCAAGGCCATAACCACTCCACCAAGGCTCCTAATAGTCCCATCCCTTGTAGGCCAACCATTCAAACACATGAGTTTATGGGGGCTAAACCTATTCAAATCGCTACACAGCCTGAAATGATCATTTCCTATAACAAGAAAAGACTCAAATGGAGGGATTTGGATAGCAACCCAACCACAAAACCTTAGACTCAGAGTTTCTCCTGCCAACATGATATGCAGTGGTAAAGATGAAGCAGAAATTGAGGGAATGGGCAACCCAGCTTGAGACCCAGGCCATGAGAGATTCCACTCCCATGACTATTAATGGTATTTTGTTATACTTCCAGACAGGTGATTAGCAAAACGGTCATCTGAGAGGCTTCATTCAACCAGCAACCAATGGAGAAATAGATGAAGAGACCCACAGCCAAACATTAGGCAAAGCTTGGGGAATTAGAAGAGGGAGTAAAAGGATTGAAGGATCCAGAGGGGTCAACAACACTATAAGAAAACCTACAGAACCAACTAAACTGTTCCCATAGGGGCACACAGAGACTGAACTGCACGGAATGGACCTCGACCCTCTGCACATACGTAGCAGTTGTGCAGCTCAGTCTTCATGTGAGAATCCTAACAGCAGGAGCAGGGGCTCTGACTCTGTTGTCTGCCTTGGCATCCCTTTCTGTTAACTGGGCTGCCTTGCCACAATAAGATAAGATGAGCCTAGTCCTAATCCATCATGATATGCCAAAGGAGAACTCCTTTTTTCTGAACATCTTCTGAGGAGAAAAGGAGGATGGGAGGATGGTGGGGAAGTGAGGTGCGAGGGAGGGACTGTGAAAATAGAGGGAAAGCTGTGATTGGGATGTAAAGTAAATTAATTAATTAATAAATTAATAAAAAGAATGACTTTGTACAGATAGCTGTGTTTTCTTTTTATTTCTTTATCATATGTTATAACAGCAATTAAGAGAACATCAATGGTTATGATATTTAAGTTTGAGTTATTAAAAGAATGCTTCCCAAGGGACATTACCACTTATTCTAAATTCAAACATATTTGCAGTTGTACAAGGAATATTTACATCATTTTAGGCATAATTATGATCTTGTTAAATAAATAATGCATTTGTGAATAAAAGATAGTTATGTTAAAGTAGATTATTGTTTTAATTCAGAAATTATTCATGAAAGAAGGAGATACAATTGTGTATCAAGTTGACAAGGGTAGGATCATTCTTGGTTGTCAACTACATCTGAATAGATTACAATCCAGAAATGGAGAGTACACCTGTGAAAGATTTTTTGCTTGGTTTCAAGTGGGTGAATCCACTTCTAGTCAGGACCTTTGAGGTAGGAAGTCACACAAATTTGATGCAGTTCTTGAGGCAGGAAGACAAATGCCTTTAATCTGGAATGTGAGGAGGAAAGACACAGCTTTAACCTGGGTCATACCTTCTGCTGGATGTCTGTATGAGGACATAGAAGAAGGAAGCTTCTGCTCTTTTCCTGCTGCTAGCACATTCATTCCTTTACTGGCATTAGTTTATTTCCTCCAGGTTCTACCATGTACTGAAGACTTGCTGAGATATCCAGCCTTGTGGATGGAGCACCTACTAGATTCTAGGACTTTCTGTTCACAGCCTGTCACCATTGGATTAGCTGGACTGCAGCCTGTAAATAATTCCAATAAAACCTGCGCGCGCGCGTGTGTGTGTATGTGTGTGTGTGTATGTAGAGAGGGAAGAGAGAGAGAGAGAGAGAGAGAGAGAGAGAGAGAGAGAGAGAGAGAGAGAGAGAGAGAGAGAGAGAGAGAGAGAGAGATTCATTCCATAAATCCTGTTCCTCTAGAGAAAACTGACTAATACAGTATCACAACAGAAATTCCTTCTCAATGATCCCTATGGACAGGAGTATAGCTCCTTTGCCAGTGTCTACCCAAGTGAGAACAGATAGTCTGTTTTGTGCAATAAACATACCTTTATATCAATAAAATGAGCAAATATTCCAAATTAGAAATTTACCTTAGAATTAAATTTGTTTTTTGTTTTTAAAATATATTTTATTGATTTATTCATATTACATCTCAATTGTTATCCCATCCCTTCTATCCTCCCATTCCTCCATCCCTCCCATTTTCCCCTTACTCCCTTCCCCTATGACTGTGACTGAGGGGGACCTCCTCCCCCTGTATATGTTCATTAGGTATCAAATCTCTTCTTGGTAGCCTGCTATCCTTCCTCTGAGTGCCACCAGGCCTCCCCATCCAGGGCACATGGTCAAATATGGGGCACCAGAGTTTGTGTGAAAGTCAGTCCCCACTCTCCACTTAACTGTGGAGAATATCCCATCCATTGGCTAGATCTAGGTAAGGGTTTGAAGTTTACAACATGTATTTTCCTTGGCTGGTGCCATAGTTTGTGCAGGACCCCTGGGGCCAGATCTGCCCATTATAATGATCTACTTGTAGGGCTCTAGGACCCTCTGGATCCTTCTATTTCCCCATTCTCCTATGCTTCTCTCACCTAGAGTCTCAGTAGAATGTCCTCCCCTCTGTCCCACTTTCCTGGTAAGTGAAGACTTTCATGGGACATGTCCCTTGGGCTAGTATGCAGATATAAGTGAGTATATACCATTTGAGTCTTTCTGCTTCTGGGTTAACTCACTCATTATGATTATTTCTAGTTCAATCCATTTGTCCACAAATTTCAGGAATTCCTTGTTTTTAATAGCTGAGTAGTATTCCATAGTATAAATGTACCACAGTTTCTTTATCCATTCTTCTACTGAGGGACACTTAGGCTGTGTCCATGTTCTGGCTATTATGAATAAGGCTGCTATGAACACGGTTGAACAAATGTTCTTGTAGAAATACCTGAATGGAGGATACAGTTTATCACAACACTGTGTTAATCAGTCTGTTTGGAACATGCGCTGTGTAATACACAATGTGCTCATTGGTATATAAGTTTTTTTTTTCAAATTAATGTTACAGTATTAAGCATATCTCTATGGCAAAGGTAGGTTGGTTATGAGGTCTAAATAAATAATAAGCATATTCTTAGAGGAGTATGGAATTCATTAGTTATATACGATTTCTCTATAATGAAAAATAAAGATATTCACACCAAGAATTCATCTAATACAGATGTAAGGCCTAAACAATGGGTTAAGAACTATTATGAGTAAAAGATAGTTGTACTGACATAGATTGCTTAGTAAAAACCTAGTGAAATTAACCACGTGTTTCCTAACAGGAAATAATACAACTTGTTTTATTCTTAAACATATACATATGTCGATAAAAATAAATCATAGAAGAAAGAATTTCTTACAACATTGCTTTTTCTGCTAGATACACTTGAGTGCTATTTGTCATCAGGTAAATAATGTGTGACATATAGAACACAGAGCAAGAATCAGAATTTTAAAAAACTAGTACTAACAAGAATAAGAATCCAGTAGGATTTGTGGAGTGATGTAAATTAATAATCATGTACCTGCCTATAAATACTAATTCAAAGGTGCCATAACTACCACTGGACATCTACATATTTAACATTTCAGCCTGGCTTCTACCTGAGGGAAGTAAGTGGCATTTGATAAACACTGAGTGGACACTCCTACAAGATCAACCCATTTAGAGAAGCCTGGTTTTTGACAAGCTGCCATGCAGAGATTTTGAAGGCCTTGAAGCCCTGTGGCCATCTTTAAATTATGCTGACTGAAGTTTTTCTTTAACAGTAAAAGCGATGACAGTTCCAGGTGTGATAGCCATCACGGCAGAACAAAAAATGGTTTTTAAGTGGTTGGAGAAAGCACCTGGTTAACTATCAAACAGGAAACAATCTTTTTAATATATTGGATTTCTTCATATTGTTACACATTTTTTTCTTTTTCTAGTAATTTTAATTTTGTTTGAAATACATGGTATTAAAAAATTAGGAGAACTTGAAGGGAAATCAAACACACACACACACACACACACATGAGGTTTGCAAGACTTTGCTAAGTAGTGCAATAAAGATATAAGAATTCAAAGATTTTATTTGAATACTGTTACCTTTACAGATAGTCCATCCTGTTAATATTTCAGTACTCAATGAGTTCATTCTTACAGTCATTTAAGCAGGGAATATGAAGAAAGTATGCTGGGATTGAGATCATTGTCTAGGTAGCTTTATTAAATATTCTAAAGCTGCCACATAGGCCACTATTTTTCTTATAGAAGGGGGCATTTAATAAAATGCCATTATACTTTGTCAGTTATATGTTATAGTATTATAACCTAATTATTTAACTATTTTAAAGAATTATATGGAAATGAGATTATAAAATTTGATAATAGGTTAGTTAACCTCAAAATAAAAATAAATTCTAAAATTTTTTGAGGCATATTTTACAATCTGTGATCGATTAAGAAATACACCTCTGGGTAAGCATGTGAGGTCACATCCGGAAGGAATGGTTGAGTAAAAAGATCCTCTCCAAGAATAAGCAGCATATGTCAGAGGCATCTGAGTCTAAACAAAAAGCATTGCTGCTTATAAATGTGCCTATCCCATTGTTTCTACTGCTGTCATTCTTCTACGAACCAAGCTTCTGGAACCTTTCAACTTGACTGAAGAACAGAAACTCTTTAGGAAGCCCGAAACCTTGAGTACTAAATAGGGATGGGTTGAGGTATCCAGTCTTGTTCTCAGTCTCTCTAGCTTATACACAGATGCCTGTCCACCTATCTTATAAACCAATGCAAAAATTAATTTTTGACTCTCAGAGTTGTATTTATTAAATATCTCCACTTAAATATCAACTGAGAATGTGTGTGAGTGTGTTTGTTGTTGTTGTTGTAGTTGTTCTGATATTCCATAGAACACTAGACAAGCCACCATAGAATAATGATTAATGATAAATATGTTTACCTTAAGTTTTGCTTTGTTTGTTTTAGAAAAATAGACAGATGATTTTTTTATATCATTGTTCTTTGAAATGGTAAGTTAAAATACTAGAAAGAAAAAAATGATTAATGATCTTACAGTGAATATTTTACTGCTTATTCAGGCATGCAAAGCAGACTAAAATTACTGAATCAATTCTAAGAAAATTTTAGTCATGGGAGGGAGTACTTACAGAAAAAATACTGACCCAACTATTAAGAAAATAAAATGCCATGAAATGTAATCATCTTTCTGTCTATTGATTATTGGGAAAAACGTTAGGAAAACCTCTGTTTGCCCTTCTTCTAGTTATTGATAGAAAAATGTGAAACTATACTTCTTGCCCTACCAGGATTTCGTTTTAGCATTTGAGGCCAAATTAATAGAGAAGAAACAAAGTAAGCACATACTAGTTAAATAAAGTGAAAAAAGAAGATAAAAGAAGAGCAAAAGAGATACAAAATAATAAGCAAGACTCCTTGAGTAACATGAGGGAAAATAATACACTTAGTAGACTGTTTGCAAAACAAGAAATGATGCCTCAGAAATAGTGATGGATTCTTAAGCAGAGTGGACAGAAGAATATGCCTTTTGTCTTGAGAAATATCACATGGCTAAAGATCAGAGAACAGTGATGAGAGGCAGAAACTTAAAAGCAATAGACCATACTCATCCACAGATTCCGCATAGAAACACTGTTCTTCATTCTAACACAATGGTAATAATTTGAGATATTTGGGGATGTAGGCTATGTGGCTAAGTCATGGTTGGTGCTAAGGTTGCAGAGAAGAAAGTAGAGTATGATTGTTGAAGTGTGACAATGGGTTTTGTTAGATAAAGTGACAGTTTTTTAAAATTAAATTAGGCTGCTTTACTAGTGATATCCCATGCAGTGTGTACGGTAGAAAACGAAAGGAGTAAAGATGGCACCAAATTTTGAGCCTTGAGTATCTTTATGACAATGCAAGTGTCTGACACAGGCAAACGAAACAAAACAAAACAAAACACAAAAACCAGAAACCAAACAAACAAATAATGTTTGTGTGAAATAAAAAGGGAAACATTTTTCCTTCTTGCACATGAAATTGGAGCATCTCATTGACATTTAAGTGGAAATACTGAGTTGATAGTAAAAAGCATGTAGAGTTGGAGAAGGAATACTAAATACTAATACTAAAACCAGTACTAAATACTAATACTAAATGCTAAAAATCTGAGTCAAATATTCTTATCTTTGCATTGAGAAGGCTAAAGAATCTCCTTATGGAGTTGGCTTCAAATGTGGCCAACAAGCCACTGGGTAAAATGTCATCTTTTCTACCACAGACAGAATTCTGCCTAAACGTCACAAGCTTGGATGCACTTAGTGTCCATGGCCAAACTCTGCCAAGACAGTGTAAGCAAGTCCTCAATAGTTCCTGCCTCACCAATATGTCTGTCGGATATACTGGTCCAGAGAGCTGAAGATGGTGCTCAGTGTTATAGAGAGCTCAGGCAGCAAACTGTCTGCCACTTTTTCACTTTGGAAGCTGCTAACTTGTCCTTCCTGTTCACTCAGGTAATTAATATTTATTCCTTCTCAAGTCTCTGATGGGGTTGAAGACCAGAGAGTTTAGTCTTACAACTAAGCTTACTTGTTTAGGGGTTAAAATGTTTTTAGGTCTAGATAGATATTTTAAATTGATAATTATAAGATATGATAGATATTGATTTACATTTAGAGATTTAGACACACTAAGATAGAAAAGATGTTTTCTTCAAGGCTACCAAATACAAAAAGCCAAAACACTAAGTATGTAACATTTATATAATCCCTGATTTTTCATGATTCTTCTTGCTGTAGGTAGTTTATTGTACATATGTATAATAATATAAATGTATATGTAAAATATTTAATATAAAAGAAAAAACTTCGGAGGAAAAAATCATCAGAATAGAAAGTCAGGGTTACAACCTAGTATTATGAAAATTATATTTGACCAATATTTTTTCAAGTAGTAGAAACTAGAATCTTATTGCTTTTTGAGCTCTATACTGTGGATTAGTTTACATTTTCAGCCTTATCAAAGGATGATAACCGTCAATCTCTCCAGAAAGAATTTCCTCTTTCTTTTCTATTTCAATTCCTCTATGTGACTGTGTTGATTCATGTTCACATTTGTGATGTGTACCCAACACTGATTACCAGTCTTTCTGTTCCCCTTCAAGTCATCTCAACTACAACAAACATCTGGGATTTTGAAGAAGGATCTAGAAGTGTTTTACTGTTCTCTTACATTTTAAATTCTGCTCCATTCATACACTCTACCGTATCTAGTTCTTAAGAAACACAGAAGCAAAGAAAACTAAAAATTCAGTAAAGTACTTTTTGTAGCTTCAATTTTGTCTGTAGTCACTTTCTATTGTTATAGTTTGTGTGTTCTGTCTTGGAATATTGATATTTTAAAAATAATCTTGAAAATTAATTTTTTCTTACACTGTATTTTGATCATGGTATTCCCTCCTACAACTTATCCCAAATCCTTCTTCTCACTTTGCTACCCATCCAAATACAGCTCTTTCTGTCTGTCTGTCTGTCTGTCTGTCTGTCTGTCTCTCTCTCTCGCTCTCTCTCTCTCTCTCTTTCACTCTCTGAAAACAAATAAACAGGAATACAAAAAAACAAACAAAACAGAATAAAAAATAGTTTCAAAGAGAAATCACATAAACACTCATGCATGCACTCACATATATCCTATAAAAATACAAAGCCATAAATCATAATATAGAAGCAAAAGACCAGTTTTTTTTAAAAAATCACCCCAAAAGTGATATGAGACATGTCTACAGTGACATTGTGTTCATTTTGTCTTGGCCATCTATTGCTATACATGGGAAGTGTCTGTCCTGTGGTTAATATTAACAATGAGACTCTATTGCAGAGCACTACATTTTCCTTTATGAGTGTATGTTCTTTTGCCAACAATGTAACTAGATGTAACCCATTTCTAAAATCGGAAGCTTTAATGGATGGTGAAAGCATTCTAGTTGGGCCATTGCCTCCCTTCTTACATCTTCAAGCCATTAAAATTTCTTAGAAATATGTGTATATTTCAAGAAGATTGTAAGCTTGGTGTGGTGGCTCACACCTTTAATGCCAGCACTCGGGAGGCAGAGGCATGCACATCTTCATCAGTTCAAGGCCAGCCTGGTCTACAAAGTAAGTATAGGTCAGCCAGGGCTGTTATACAGAGAAACTCTGTCTTAAAAAGCAAGCAAAACAAAAAATAACAAACAAAAAGTTTCTAATGTAGTAGGTTTCATATGAACCATCCAATTGCTTTACTATTAGTTTCTTTCCCCCATTTTCACTCCCTTGTCTCTTTCCTCCACATTTAATCACCCTGTCCTACTCCTTCTCCTTCCTTGGGAGATCTTCTAGCCCCCTCTCCTCTAGTTTCTTACTATATACTCCCTGTGGGTACACAGATATTGAAGGTTCAAAGGTAACATCCACATATAATAAATACAAATAATATTTGCCTCTTGAGTTCTAGATTACCTTACTCAACGTAATTATTTAGAAATCCCACATTATATTGAAATTCCATTATTTTTTTTCTTTTAACAAAATATGTCATTGTGTAAATTCATGATGTTTTCATTAAGTATTCATTAATTGATGGACATCTAGGTTATTTTCAATTTCAGGTGACTTAAAGAGAACAATGAACATTGTTAAGCAAATGTCTCTATAGTAGAGTAAATCATTCTTTGGGTATATGCCCAAGAGCAACATACCTGAATCTTGAGGTAGATCTTTTCCCAGCTTTCCAAAAACACACTATATTGATGTCTATAGTGGTTGTAGAAATTTCTGCTCCCACCAGTGGTGGAAGAGCATTCCCATTACCGTACATTATACCCAACCTGATCTTTCATTTGTTTTATTGATCTTGGCCATTCTGATTGGTGTAAAATGAAATTACAAGTTCTCAATAGTTCCTGTATCACAAATATGTCTGCCAGATATATTGGACCAGAAGGCAGAAGATAATGCACCAACAATATATAGAGTTTTGGGTGACTGTTCAGACAGCAAACTTTTTCCGTCATCTTCTCACTTTGGAAGTTGCTAACCTGCACTCCCTGTATATTCAGGTAATTATTTTATTCATTCTCAAGTCTCTGCTGGGGTTGAAGACCAGATAGTTTAAATTTACAATTAAGCTTAGTGTTTAGGGGTTAAGATGTTTTTACATCTAGATAAATGTTTTCAGTTGATAATGAAATATGATAGATATTGATTTTCATTCAGAAATTTAGACCTACCACAATAGGAAAAATGTTTTCTTCAAATCTGCCAAATACAAACAACCAAAACACTATGAATGTAAGATTTATATAGTTCCTGATTGTTTTGTGGTTCTTCTTGCTGTATGTAGTTTATTGTATATATGTGTAATAATGTAATTGTATCTGTAAAATATAAACAATTAATTAAAAAAACAAATCTCAAAGTAGTTTAATTTATATTTCCATGTTGATGAAGAATGTTTAACATTTCTTTAGTGTTTCTCAGTGATATCTGTTTCATCTTCTGAGTACTGTCTTTTTAGTTTGTGTCCAATTTATAAATTGGGTTAATGATATTCTCTATATGCTTTTAATATTTATCTTCTATTGGATGTGCAATTGGTAAAGATTTCCCTATTTAGCCTACGTGCTGTTAAGTCAATAATATGAAATATATCAATTTTTTAAATGTAGGAACTTAGTGCTGTAAACTTGCCTGTTATAACTATCTATATTGGTCTCATTGGTTAGGGTATGTTATATTTTAGTTATTGTTCAATTCTAAAAAGATTCTAATTTTCTGCTTGTTATCTCTGGAAGAGAGTGATTCTGCAAGTCAGTGGGCAGCATAGAAGAATAGAGATGGACTCAGAGAGAATAGCTTGGGCTGAGCGGGGCTTCTGGGAAGACATAAGGGAACAGTAATAAGCAAGGTTCCTAGAGCACTGGAGGTGGGGTGGGAAGAATGTCTTCTGCAAGTAGGTTGCAGTAAGATGAAGAATAAGGTGTAGAAATGAGGATGAAAGTGCTACGGGGAGTCTGGCCTGTACCAAGAGTTTGATTCTCCAGTGAAGTTGATGTGGGAGGAAGTGCACCTGTAATCAGATTCTTACAGGGCTGGTGGTCATACTGGGCTAATGGCCATGAAAGACCAGAAAGAGCAAAAAATCATGTACCTGAGTCAAGATATGGTGAGGCCACAGGGGGGCGGGGCAACTAAATATCCAATATTATATACAATTTTATAATCAGAACAGGCTGCAGAGATAGTTCTCTTGACAAAGTATTTACAGAATGAGCAAGAGGATCTCAGTTTGACCCTGCCCCCAAACCCTTATAAAAAGGATGGGCTACAGCCTTCCCCGTAATTGCAGCAGTAAGGACAGTCGGAAGGCATATAGATTATTCCTATGGCTTGCTGGCCAGCTGATGTAGCAAGATAGGATAGTTACAAGTTCAGAGATAGACACTATCTCAAAACTAAACTACGGAGCCATAGATATATCCAATATTGTTATCCCACCTCCAAAGGCACACACGTAAATGCAAATGAGCAGATATTCCCCTGAGTCTGCATATAGGTAGCAGCATGTATTGAGTGAGATTTCCTCATTGATAGGTTGCTCATGATCATCTTTATGTCAACATGAGAGAGAGAGACAGACAGACAGACTGACTCAAAGACTCAAAGACTCAAAGACTCAAAGACTCATTTTGATTTCTGTTAAAGGCCAGTCATCCCCTCATGGGAACCCCATATTTAATTATTCATTGGAATCTCATTATTATCTAAAGGCACTGTCTTCAGTGTTTATCCTACAGTGGAACAGGATACCGAAACATAAATTTTATGGAGACACAAATATTCAGTCAGCAATAATTTTAAATATAATAATGCATTTATATTTAAAAACATTTTAGAATAAGTACTTTGAATTTAAGCTACGTTTTAATCCTTTCTAGATTGGTGCAAGTTTTTATTGAAGTCTAATCTAATAAAATCTTATTATAATATCCACTACTTAATTCAAAAGGGGACAGAAAGTCTTATCAGTAATGGTCTCTTCAATCTTTCTTACCCAATCATTTTAATAACATTCTAAATAAGAAAACAGAATGTGGTTTAATATGCCACCTCAATGTGACTTTGCTTTTGTAAGCATACATGTAGAAATGTATAATCTCTGCTGACTAATTTTCCATGTCTTCAATATTCCTAGTGTCTTCGCCATAAATCAGCTGGTTTTGATGTTGCAGAACAGAATTTATACATCCATTTGAAGAAAATTTTTCACATGTATGTGGAAATTATGTTCTACAAACAGGATGACTTTTCCATTCTATTTCTACATAGGAGTAGCTTTTAATCAGAAATATCAGCCAGAGAACTCAGATGCATGGTAGCAGAGTCTTATGAAGGATGTTCTCTCTAATAAGGGTTGATTTCTGGTTGTGCTGTATTGTTATGATGTCATGCAATGACTGTTATCCAAAGCAAAGTCCAAACAAATCTGTGTAAACTCTAAAAAAAAAAAATACCTGCCAAAAAGAAATGAAAAAAAAAATGTCCACAGAAAAACTGTGTCTTTATTTCATAAAAACTCTGTAATAGTCCTTGTGAGGGATGTCCACTGATGGTAACACAATTTTATCATGTAAACTAACAGTGAAGAATCCCAAAACAGCATGTTAAGTGAAAAGATCAAACTGAAAATCTAACAGCTTTGAAGAATTAAAAGCTTTAGCAACCCTAAACAGAATGTGGATACTTCACCTCTCTTACATTTAGTGGGCATTCAGCTCTTTTTGACATAAGAGTGCAGTCATCTTGAAAACTACTATTAGAACCTGCAGAAGCCACAGACTCACAGACTCACAGAATCTCTTGTGTTGCAAACACATTGTTTAATCTATTAAGTGTATAATAGTTTGATTAGTATCAGTAAAATATGCACTTATTAACTATTTTCTAATTTTTTCTATTTATATAATGTTCTTATAATGAACAAAGCATAATGTCTTCAGAGGTTTTAACTGGACAAAATGATGTATCTACGTATCAGAAGCAGAGCTAATTTCATATGACATAAAACGGAAAACACACACACACACAAATCTAATTTGATATTGCTTCATGTTTTTATTGGAAGTTTGAGGCTAATTAAGATATTTATTATCCATCTAACAGTCAAAAATTCTTTGTTTCTATTTCTTTATTTATCCTATTTTTCTATTGTTGTCATCTACAGAATTTCAAAGAAAAATAGCACAAAATGTAACTGTGACTTTGATTTGGAAGGGATAACACAGAGACAGAGTCCTAATCTGAGGCACAAGAAAAGATCCTGGAGAATTTGTGCCCAATCAGTAGAATTGCTAGCAGTAGGAAAGATACAAGAACTGGATGAATTTCCTCAGCTCCATGCTTCTACCTTCAGGAACTAGAGAAGTTCCTCAAAATCCTAGAGATATTGACTAAAACCAAACTGAGATTCCTGGCATTGTTCTGAAAAAGAATGAAGGACTGAAGGAAGGGGTGAGGGTGGGGTGAGAGGTACGGGGTAGGGTTGGGGGGAGTGAGGAGAGTGGGTAGTGTCATCAGGAGCTCCACAAAATGATTATCAAGGCTGAGGGATCTGGACCCAGGGAAGCCTAGCCAGACTGATACACCAACCAAGGACAGTACAGAGGACCTGGATGCTCTGTTCAGGTATAGTCAATGGACAGATCATTCTCCACATGGGGAAGGGGAGGGGTGGAGGGAGGACTGCCTCTGACATCATCTCTAGTGCTTGGTACCGATCTAGTGTAAGGATCACTCACCCTTGCCTGATAGGCCCTATGAGAACACAAAGGAGAGGAATACAGACTGTCCAGATGAGACCTGATGAGTTGAGGACAGAAGATGGGGGAGGAAGAGCCCACCTGTCAGAGATCTAAGGGTGGGAACAAGAAGATAAGAGAGAGGGAAATACAATCCAGATGTAATGTGTATAAATTATAATTCTAAAAGAAAAAAAGAATTTCAAGCTCTGCCAGCATCAGGAAGCAGAATTAGAGATTTTTTTGAAGATATTTTACTACTGCCTTAAGAGGAGGGTTGAAAAAATGAGAAGCACACAAGAGAAAACTAAGGCAGAAATGAGAGCATGCCCAGGGCTTTTCAGGAAGAGTCACAATATATTGTCTTAACATTGACATGTAAATTATTTTTGTGTCTCTCAAGTCACATCTCAAAAAGCTGCTAAAAATTTAATTTAGTTTTGTGTTATTTTTTAAGTATTAATAACAAGAGGCAAGAATCAACTTTGGAGTCTGATAAGGTAACACCAGGCACCACTGAGGTTGAACAAAGGATTTGGGTCATCACCTTTACCTATAAGTGGTGCTTCTGGTGAAATTCTTAGAAAATTACTAGTTACTGGTTGTTATTCTTGTTGAGCTTATGATATGTGTAGGCACGAATGCCACAGAGCACACAGGGAAACTAAAGGACAACTTTGTAGGTTAGCACTCTTATTTCAAATTTCTATTAGGTCTAAGGGCTAAGTTCAAGTTGTCGAGTTTGCACGGTAAGTCCCTTTACCCACTAGGCCATTTTGCTGGCCTCTTAAGCAGTTATTAGTTGTGCTGAAATTCTTACTTATTTTTTGTTGACAAGAGGTTTCAACCAGATTACAGTGAGAGAGTCTTCTCTTTCATATCTCTCAGGTTTTTCATTCTATATTGACTGTCAGTTCATTATGGTGTGTAAAGTCATGGTCACAAAAGATTAAAACAACTGTTCCCATTCCATAATAATGAGGGACTACAGAGAGAACAGTAGAGTAATGGCTTAATCCTTTGATTCCATCAACAATTTCAGTTTATGGAATGTTGCTATCAACATTTAGGGTGGAACTTCCCATTGCAATTAAACTTCTCTTGGAAAGGTCTTTATGTACAAGCCAGTGGTTTATCTTCTATGTTAATTCTAAGTCCTACCAAGTTGACAAGCAAGATTAGCTATCATTCTTTGTTTTAAAACACACAGAGAGAGAGAGAGAGAGAGAGAGAGAGAGAGAGAGAGAGAGAGAGAGAAGAGAAGAAAGAAAGAGAGAGAGGAGAGAGAGAAGACAGGAGAGAGAGGAGCAAGAGAGAGAGAGAGAAGAGAGAGAGAGAGAGAGAGAGAGAGAGAGAGAGAGAGAGAGAGAGTAACACATGTGCGCACATAGGATTTTGAAAAAAAAAAAAAGCATTTTATTGATAACTGACGGTGGAGAAGGTGATGCCTCTGGAAGAAAGTCTTTACTAACATATCTAATGTACAACACCATGAATTCCAGAGGGACCTTTCGGGCACATGTGAAGTAGTGTTAATCATATTTCTGCCTTACATTTCCATGTCTTACAGGGTCAATTCACTGCTCACAGATCCCTTTCTCTTTACTAACAATCAGCCTTCTCTCTAAGGATTTTGAGGTCAATTCATACTCAGTAGAGTTTTTTCATTTGTATTGATTTATGTACATGATAAAATGAGAGATAGGTATTGCAACTGGCTTAGAAGTTCATCTTGCATTGCTAAAACATACTAGAAAGCCAGTAGGATCCACTATAGATTGAAAAGTTAAATAACAGGTTTATATTATATGAAACCTTGTATTAAATATGAGAAAACCACACATTTCTTTTTCACTATAGATTAAAGTAGAAGCAAGATCCTTTATACTTCACAGTTGTTGGCCAAGCTCCTGCCATTAACTCAGCTTTTCTTGAAATCGCAGCAGTCTTTCTGCTGAAACCTCCGTGTATTGAGATTGAAGGCATGGGACCACCTCACATGACTTTAAAACATTATTTTCTAAAATCACTGAAAATGATAGATGATAACACTAACCCTTAAGAGTCAATTATTTTGTATTCAGAAGTATTCAATGTGCCTTTATTTTGTTGCCAAGCATGATTGACAAAAATTGTGACTATAATTACACAATAACAGCTTTTATTGTGGTGAGCCTCTCAAAACAAAATTGTGGCAAGAATAAAATTGGAAGTTAGAAAAGCTTGCACTTCATGTATTGCATGCTACAAAGCCACTTCGTTACCTCATCTGAGTAACATTCAGCAACACAGAGTGACTTTTTAAAGTTAGTGAGATTCCTAGGTGCTATCCCATTTTACCAAATAAGTTTGTGACATAAAGGATTCAAGTATTTTGTAGTTAAAAGTCTTCCTCAAGTACAAATGATGACCCAAGTTTAAAGAGCCACTTACTTCCACTTTTCTAATATGTATGTACATGTAAGTGTAAGTCAGATGTCTAGCCAAGGAAAGTCTTCCTATTAAATATAATTTGCTTTGTGTATATGTATATTTCATATGGCAGACTCTTTGAAAATCTTCATAAAGTCATATTTAGATCAACTCTGGCTATTTTTGAAAAGGCTCTATGACGCTCCTGAAGATTTATGAGCATTTGATACATGAGAGATTCTAAAGCAAAAAAAAATTATATAATTATATTATATATATTTATTTATAATATATAAGATATACACTTTATAGATAATATATAATTTAATATAATATGCTTATATTATAAGATATAATAAGTAATATGTCACTATATTAGTTATATACATATATTTATATAAAAATCTATCTATATGAATTTATATCTATATCTATTTCTTTTTGTCAAGTAGAAAAAGAAACAGAGTTGATGGGCAGCATTCATAGAAAGTAGTAAGATTTTATCTTTGGATATCAAAATACATGTTAATTTATTTTCATCTGTATAAGTGAAGTTCATTGCTTATACCTAAGAATTTGATCCAGGCTTTTCTTATCCTAAAGGCCTTACATGTAACTTTCTAACTCACTCATTAGACAACCTACACCTCCAATGTTAATATCCCAGGTTGCTAGACTTAGTTTCTTTTATGAAATAATATCACATATGTGTTGTGTGCCTATAGTGTTATGAAATAAAAGTAGAAACGGGGGTAGAGGAAAAGGCTCAGCAGTTAAGAGTGCTTATTTTGTAGAACTGAGTTGAGTTCATTTCCAGCCAGACAGGCAGCATACAAACATATGCAGCTCTAGGTCCATTGGAGTTGACACTTTATTCTTTACCTGCACTCTCTCACGCAAACGACATGCATACACATGCAAAAAATAATTAAAAAGTTAAAATAACATTTCAAATTAAAAGTTTACTGGTCAACACAGAAGTCAATAAGCTAGATGATATTAACTATTATAGATTACTTTCAGGAATGGTAGGTTATACACTAGAAAGGCCTTTTGGAAAATAAATACTTGGGAGTAGTAGGGGTTGCAGGAATGTGTATATTCACATGGAATCTAATACATATTAGAGAAATTTTAATCCAGCCACAGGACTTCTCTGGAAAAAGTGGTTCGTCACATGGAAAGACCTAGGTCTGAGTGATCTGTCTGGAATGACACACATCTAATCCTTCTGGCTGCAATACAGACAAGCCCTTAGTACACACTTTTAATCTCAAATAATGAAGGTAAAGTTAATTTATAGAAGGAAGTATATTTGCTTGAAAGTGGCATCGAATTGAGGGGCAGAAAAAATGCAGAATCTGAGGAAGACTTGACAGAATGAGGCAGAAATAAGATATGCCCAACTCTCATGG
Source organism: Acomys russatus (assembly GCF_903995435.1). NCBI lineage: Eukaryota > Metazoa > Chordata > Mammalia > Rodentia > Muridae > Acomys > Acomys russatus. The sequence continues at coordinate 21,960,971 of NC_067146.1, read as the reverse complement.
TAACAGACAAGAAAGAGAAGCTATTTAAGAGCAATGCAGCAGAATTAAGACAGAAAAGAGGTGCACAGTAATGAGAGACTATGGTGGACAATACAGTAGAAGGTTCAGTAGAGAAGGCAGTAGAATAGATTTGAGTTCCCTAAAGTACATTATAGACAGTTCAGTGCACTTCAGCGGAGTGAGGTTAAGTTGATCTCTTGCAGTTCAGTGCAGTTCAGTTTGTGGAGTTCACAAACCGAACAATGCAGCAGACATCAATGGAATCCAGATTGACTCAGTCAGCTTGGAAAGGAGTTCGAGCCAGAAAAGGTGAGTTAAACCAGCCAGTCACTAGTTCAGAAAGAGCTAGAAATGGTAAACTTCCTCGAGAGTAAGGGTGTGAGATGACAATTACATCTGACTAGTAAAAGTCACTTTTACAGTAGCCACTAAGTATGAAGTGAGAATATTGAATATGCACTTTCTATCAAACAGGTAGAAGCTTTTACTGAGGTCAAACATTGTTTCAAGCCACTCTTGGTGCTGTAAAATTTGGATTAGATGAACAAAATGTAGAAGAATATTGAGAATTTGTCTGATATCTTAATATACAAGAAAGTGATCAGGGTTCACATATCACAATCCTAACTCAGCAGTTTGGGGTGAAACCAGAAAACTGATTTTCAGTAAAGACTTCAGATGATCTACCTGAGGTAGAAGCCATTAGTTGCAGAGAAAGTTACTCATCAATTGTCAACCTAAATTTTTTTTTTTCACTTTGTATGAAGTTTGGTGTAGAATGTCACTTAAACTTTCTAAAAGTCAGTGCAAAGTGAGTGATATGAACTAGAACCTGAAACTTGGACTTCTTGGACTTCTATAAACAAACATAACTGTCTGCCAAAACATAACCAGTTCAGCAGTCCCATTCATTAAAGGGATGTGACCCAGAGCACAGCAAGCTTGCTTGGCCTCCGTGATAGCCAACATGGAGCCATTTCTTGGCAGCCATTTGTTGTTAGTCCCACTATTCTCCAAATGTTTACTTCTGTTGCTTCTCAGAGCCTTTCAGATTTCAGAATGAAAAGTGTAGAGAAGACGTACTCTAAGACCACCGTCTATGTATACCTCCTTCCATGTATAAAACTATAAAAATTTTTAAAAAATGGAAAAAAACCCAATAAAAATCATTGAAATGAATATCTGGTATATTACTTATTCATAAGTCAAAAGAGGTCATTGGAAGACAGAGATTCATCCAGATGGTCTAATTTAATAGAACCAGGCTTCTGTCTCAAATGGGCAATTGATCAATTAGGGTGTTTAATTTAAAACATGATGGTTAAGGAAAGTTTTATGTATGTTTATTTGTGTACGTCAGAAATATATCTCATAGAGAGTCTATCCTCTTTTATATAAGCCAAGAAAACCAACTTTCTGTGGCCAATGTCTTAAAGATGCCTACACTTTTAATCTATATGTCTTTTGGACTATATTGGAAGAATGTTCTGGACTTATGACAGTTTGATGTTTTTTTCTATATGTGAGAACATAATACCTGTACAAAGACAACATAATCTGAAACTGCAACTTTATTTTGAAAACTTCTGCATTAAAATAGACATGAAATACTTGGGTCTTTATTCTTTTATCAGGAGATTTAGTTGTCTGTCCATACATTTATTATATTTTGGACACTAAGCTATACATATTTCTTTATCAACTAACACACTCTATTTCATTCTTTAATGGCGTGGCTCTAATTTTCAAATAAAATATCCCCAGGATATACAAATAATAGCTGGATTTCATTAAGGAACAAGTTCATTAAAGTAGTACATATCTACATATCTTATTTTGTGCAGTTGGCACATTTTGATGCCAATTTAGAACTTTAATTAAGTTTTAATAAGCAATATCACCTTAGTATATTTTATTATTTTCCCCTATAACTAAATGACATTTTTATCTCCATGTTTCTTATAATGACTTCATTTTTACTTGAAAAAATCTGCTTAAAAATTGCTTATTTTTAATAGAGATGCACTCATATATTTAAAAATATTATTTGAGAAGGAAATCTTGATATTTACTTTAACATTGTGTCTTTTCTTTTAGGGTGGTTGATAAATTATATACAGGTACTTTGATCTTTACATCTCAAGTGCCACTAAAAAGACAGAAAAGTGATTTATAGTTAAGGTTTTTGTTGTTGCTATTGTTTAAAAGAAAGCAAATATAATATTTTTCTATAAAACTTGAAAAGAATGGATGGATACTATCACTAAAACAAATTTTTAAAATATTTGAGGTATTATATAGCAATGGAGACTTAGATTAATGATAAATAAAAATGCTGACTTAAGATTTCCTCTCAGTAAGTCCTCTGGTCTTGATATGACAGTGGGCCAACAGAATTGCCATGGATTGTGTTGGGACTAGAACAATCTCATACTACAAAGTTAAGTATTTAGTGTCTGTAAAATCACTATTTCTCCCAGTGATTCACATACAGATTAAATTTAGAAGCCAAATTGTTCTAACAGAGTAGTTTTGTCCATGGCTTCACAGTTGAGTTGCCTGAAGAAGGCCTAGTGAAATACCGCATTCCTTTTAAACTAAAGGCATGATTTGCTTGCCCTTGTAGGCCTGATGTAAGTCTCCCATTGCCTCTGGGATGGGATTTAAGCAACAATGATTGTTAAAGTTCCATGTACAAGTTAATTGTACAGCCAGATTAAGAACAGTAGTACTGGTCTAGAAACTAGCAATATTTAATAATAACATGGACACAGAGAGAATCTAAGCAGATGAATTACTATTTATTGAATTTCTACTATATTAAAGCTGAAAACAAAATGGCTTCAATACATACTAGGAGAGTATAATTCCTTCTACAATCAATAAACCAACAGTTTAGGGTCCATCATGATGCCTCAGTGGATAGAGGGCTTTGCATTTGGAGCTGAGGACCCAAACTCAACACCCAGGTTCCAAAAGATGGCAGGACATAACTGACTCCAGAGAGTAGTCTGCTGACTTCTACAGGTACACTCTGGTACATGTCTTTCACCACACATGCAAATGAGAGAGAGAGAGAGAGAGAGAGAGAGAGAGAGAGAGAGAGAGAGAGAGAGAGAGAGAGAGGGGAGGAGAGGAGAGAGAGGAGGAGAGGAGAGAGGGAGAGAGAGATGAGAGGAGAGAGGAATGCGAGAGAGGATGAGGAGAAGCGGAGAGAGAGAGAGAGAGAGAGAGAGTTTAATTACCTATTTTTCTATATTTTTCTGACTCATTTTTAGAACATCTGCTGTTTGAACACTCCAATCATCCCCAAAACAGTTATCTTTGAAAAGGCATATCTGTCTAGGTCTTAGTCTTTCTTTGTGTGAGTTCATGTGGGTGTAGGTGTGTATATGGAAGTTGTGGTTCAACACATGCATGCCACAAAGTGAAAGCATGTGATGGTCCGAAGACAGCTTTTGACAGTCAATTCTCTTGTTCAACGTTGCCATGGCTTTAGGCTCAAACTCAGGTCATCAGAATAGCACTGCAAGTGCCTTTATTTGCTGAGGTTTCTCACTTCTTCACCACCCTGCAAGGTCTTCAGACACCACTACTCAAAAATCTGAGTACATAAAGACTATTTTAAATACTGGTGGGATCTTAAGACATTGATATTTTAAAGGTACCTTTTGCCAATAATCATTAGATATCAGAGAGACAATAAAAAAGTAAGAGATATCTTAAGAGTTAAAGGAGAGAAAGGATAATAAAACAAAGGCTGAAGACTAAAAAAATGTCCAAAACTAAAAGTACATTGAATATAAATTAATAAGAACAACACAATGTAGATACTGTTTGCTGAGGGCTTTATGCATTGGTGATAGCATGGCAGCGTGGTGTGGCTTAGCTAAGGACTAAACGATTAATCTGGAATACAACTCCAATCAAGAGAAAAGAAAATGAAGTGAAAGAGGTGGAGGGAGGGAAAGGAAGAGAGAGAGAGAGAGAGAGAGAGAGAGAGAGAGAGAGAGAGAGAGAGAGAGAGAATCTTAAAATATCAATAACTTTAATTTGTGTCCTGACACTAAATTTTAGAAAGGAATGGCATACATTCCAAGTTTTTAGGGGAAAAGACGCTTAACAACTTCCAATTTGAACAAATGTTTGAACAAATCTACTCATAGGGAGCAAAGGGATCCCTGATGGATGGAGTCTTGAATGAATGTTTACTGAGACATGGGCAGGGTCTATCCAGGACTTGGAAACCTATGGGCACATGGTAAACGGACAGGCTGTTACTAATATGGGCCAGGATTAAGAAGAGTAGTGGAAAAACTTTCCTGTGGAGTCCACGTATGAGTGTTACGTCCAAAGACTAATAACTGTAGATTTCTCTTCAGCTTTTGCTTACCTTTACAGCCTGAGACTGCTCACCTACTGTTGACCACCTACAGAGAAGACCTCACCCCAGCCCTTGGGCGAACTGTAAATACTGAGGTTCCTGGTGTGATGGTATTCTTAGCGAGCCCCACCCGAGACAGCTCCATCACATTTCTTCATTCTCTAGCTGCTCCTAGCCTGAGTTCTGGAACCCAAAATTTGGGGGGTCCTTTGAAACTGTTCTATACACAAATGAGTGAAATGTAAAGATTGAGGGGAAATGCGTTTTGTGTGCTACTTGCTGGTAACAGAAGCAAGAGATACTAGAAAAAATATTAAGATATATTTTAGAAACATCCCCCACATAGTAACACCAGAATGTACAAAGCATAAAAAGAAGTCAGACAATTTTAGAATAATAAAAAAAGGCATTACAAATGATAAAAAAAACCTGAAAAGTTGTGCAATGTCACTTATACATAGAGAATTGTATTCAAACCACAATGAAGTAACTCCTTACCATAATTACAATAAATACTGAATAAAATAAAAAACAGACAAAGAAGCTCATTTAGCAGATGTAAAAAATAAAACAAATTAAGACTACAGGATGCTATTGATACAATGGTTAATGTTTATTGTTGATTCTCAGTTTTATATAACATCTCTGTCCCCAACGCTCCCCTCTCTCTTACAGACACACACACACACACACACACACACACACACACACACACACACCTGAAAAATGAGGGGCGAAGACATTCTGAGCTGAGCTGCACCATATGCTGGATGGAGGCCTGAGTAGAAAAAATATAGGTGAAGAAGAAATTTTATACATATGCATAAACTTGATTTTCTGGAAATACATAGTCCTCTATGCTGGTCTAGTGCTTAAGACATAGGACTCCTGATTTTTCAGCCCTTGATCTCAGACTCATACAAGAGATCCTGTAGCGAATTCTCTGCTCTTTAGTCTTGAACCTGGGCCACATGATTGTGTCCTACCATTCTTCAATTTCTATCTTCTAATGACTCCTTTTTACCTATGAAATTATTACTCAACTCCTCATTTATAGCTATATTGTATAAATATATGAATGAACACTTACTGATAACTACATATAAGAAATGCATCTAATATTTGATATTCACACAAATAGTCATTTGTCAAAGATAAAATAATTTGCATATTAAGAGCAATGTGGTTTTTTTTTGTTGTTGTTGTTTTTTTTTTTTTTAGGTTTTGCATGAATAACCAAATCTAGGCTAAATATTTGATGCTACAAAATGTATACTACCTTTGACATTTTTTCAGAGTAGATCAATGTTTTTGTCTTTTAATCATTAATACTAACATATAAATACCTTGTACATAATGGCAGATAGGTATTTAGTGTGCTGTCATAAATTGTTGGAAATTCTATAATAATCTCAAACCACTTTTCATGAAACTCAATTCAGCAAATCAAACAGAAAATTTTAGGACGAAACATTCCAACACAATATAATGCATAGACATACTAGTTTGACATTCACACACTGAGTAATGACAGTAGAAAACTTTGGATGGTGTTTGCTTGCTGTACGCAATTGTGCTTCTCTAGGAGGAGAGAACTGTATTACAGTACACAATAAAGAACAATCTTCTCAGACCTGAGTCCAAGTGTGTTGGGAAGCATTCAGTGGTGATGCACAGTGTCCTGGCATGTGTAGTGTAAATTGTGCGTGCTGGGTTCAGAACTCACGCCCAGCATTTCTGTGTGCAGCAACATGGGATATATCATCCAGAAATCCACAAATTCACTTCATTCTTGATTTTGAATCAACTTTTGGTTACTGTGCAGTTATGAAACATTATTTTCCTAATATTTATTAAATTACTGCAGTCAATTACTATATCAAACCAAGATCCCAAGTTTACAAGATTACTTAAGGCTATGGTGACCTGTAGGAAGAGAGGCAGTGTTTGTAGGATTTCTTTATTTTTAAAGATGTATTTATTTATTTATTTATTTATTTATTTATTTATTTATTTATTTCAGTGTATGAATGTTATGTCTGGATGTATGTCTTCAGAAAACAGAGCCTCAGATCTTATTGCAGATGGTTGTAAGATACCGCACGGTTTTTGGGAATTGAACTCAGGACCTCTGGAAAAATCATCCAATGCTCTTAACCACTCAGCCATCTCTCCAATCTTAGGTTTGTATGATTTAAACTTGAAGTATTTAGGGTCTTCCATATTATTAAATGCATATGCTTGCAAACATGTTTCTAAATAAAACTCTATGTAGAAAACGACTGTGCATGTCTCTGCATTTTGGGCCTGAAAAACACCATTTGAGAGGATGAAACAACGCTAAAGGGCTTAAACGACCAGGTAAGACTGTTGTCGCTTCTCGATTGGGAATCTGGAGAAACTTATCAGGTCTCACAAAACAAACAGCAAAGCCATCCATTGCTTTACATTCTCAGGTTCCGTGGTTAAGATCATTTTAAAGGCAGTAGGAGGTCAGTAGTGATTGGCTTTTGTCACATCTGGTCCAACTTCCTTGTTCTTTGCCTCTTGATCTGCCATTAATCTAGCCTTTGCCACAACTCCTCTGAACTGAAAGACTGCTGTAAACCTTCCACTACATAATAGACTGAAACTGTGAGCCAAAATATTTTCTCTTAGGTGGTTTCTGTCAGTTATTTTGATTGTAGCAGAAGAAAATTAACAAATATGATGAATTATACATGTATCTCTGAAACTATCCTTTCCTTCTGTTAGGCTGATGTAAGAAAAACTTTTTTTTTTTTTTTTGACATAATTTAATTTATCCCACCATGATCTAGAACTCGTATTTTTTAGATGAGAATGACTTTGAACCCTTGATTTTTTTCCCCTATACACTGTATTACCCACACATCGAGAAGATACTCTTCACAAACCTACTAGGCTTATGTAGTGCTGAGAATCCAGCCCAGGGCTTCCAGCAGGCTAGACAAGCAGCCTACAACTGAGCCCCAGCCTCAGACAAGAGAAACAATATCCAGTGACTAAAACCAGTGAGTCAACAGAAAAGACTTCCCAAAGAGCAATGCATCTAGAATGAAAACTATGTGCGACAAATGGCACCTGCCTTGAGAACTATTTATTGCTTCTCTAAAGAATCATAATGTGTTGTCTCAGACTGGCTACACAAATGGGTGAGGTTTCTTTCTCTCTGGTATTTCTTTTCTTTTTTAGAGGGTTGGCTGGTATGTGTATTATCTTTAATGCTTGTGCAACAATAGAATTGCATTTTCATTATTTTTTTGGTTGAGAGGTTTCATAGGCTAGCAGGATATTCTGTTTTTAATTGTATTTCCTCAGTGATGACTATTAGTATCTGCACCAGTTTGATAGTCTTTCAGACATAGCTAGTTGTTGGATCTGCACTTTCTTTGTCCCTTACCCACGTTTTATTTAAGGACCACAGCTCTTTCTTAGTAGAGTTGTTCTCTGAGAGGCTCCACCCAGCAGTGGTAGGAAACACATGCTGAGACTCATAGCCAAACACTGTGCAAAGTGTAGGGTATCATGTGGAAAAGGGGGTGGGGGAATAAAAGGATCTAGAGATGACAGGAGCTCCACAAGAAGACCAATAGAGTCAACTAACCAGGCACAGAGGTGCTTGTGGATGAGGAAGCACTGACCAAGAACCATGCATTTACTGGGACTAGGCCTCTACACGGATGTGGCCTATGGGTAGCTCAGGCTTCATGTGGGCCCTCTAGTAAAGCAAGCACTGCTCTCTGACATGGACTCTGTGGCCTACTTTTTGAATGGGTGGGACTGCCTTGCCAGACACAGGGAAGGAAGATGGCTCACTCCTGATGAGACTTGATGAGCTGGTTAGGTGGGTAGGGGGGCTCTCCTTTTCTGAGGAGTAGAAGAGGTGGAGGGATAAAGAAGAAGGAGGATGGAACTGGGAGGAGAGGAGGGAAGAGCCTAAGACCTGAATGCAAAGTGAATAAATAAATAAGAATAATAAAAAGTTTTTCAAGACAGGGTCTCTCTGTGTAGCCTTGCGAGTCCTGGACTTGCTTTGTAGACCAGGCTGGCCTCGAACTCACAACAAGCCACCTGCTATCTAGATGTTTTCCCCACATCTGCAGAAGGCTTAGAATTCTGAACAACTGCTCTTACTTATTTGGAATGCTGGCTAGCTGTCCATACATGATTATGCCCTCATCTCACTCAAAGATTGTATCTGAAAAATTTTAACACTGACATGGATACAAGATTTCCCTTAGAAGTCTAGTTTTTCTTTCTACAGATTTGAAATTTAGGCATCTCTTTGTTCTGTGCCATATTTCTTATATGCCATGTAATTATACCTAATAGGATTTTTTGACAAAAGGTTGTGGGTGGACAGTACTGATATGGTTTATATATGTGGGTTTTATTTCTTCTCCTAAGGAGTAATAAGGGAAGATTTATGCTATCAGTAGATGAAGAGATAGGAATTAGGCAAGAAATAAAGAATGACCTCATTTGAATCATAATGACATTACCATCTGTAAAGTCATTATTAATGCTTACTCCTTTGGTTCATACATTTGCATTCTGTTTATTTTGTCCAGAAACATTCAGCAGCTCAGGTGACGAAATAAAAAGTACAGGGAAACAGACATATTGCTGTGCCAGGTATGGGGCTTTATCCCACATATTTAATTAAAGATTTAATAGTAAAATATAAAATAATAAAATATTTCATGTAATGATAAGGAATAGGATACTGAAAAAGATTGATTAAATATATACATGGAATAAGTGCAATATAATTATGAAACAGATGATGAATAGATAAGAATAGCATTATATATAAATAACAACATATTAAATCTCTATCCCATGTCTTCCATGTCAAAACTCTGACCTTTTGTTTTCTTTAGAGAGAAAAATATTTTAACAAGTTAATCCAACAAATGTGTTTTAAGTGATGCTTTTTGATGATTTTAATTAGATGTGCACTAAATCTCAATGTAATTTTGAGATAATTTGTCACTATTGTACAATTACATCTCTCCATCTGTGAATGCAAGGTGCTACTCCATTTATCAAATATTTGTTTACATAAATACAATTTATAATTCTATGAAGATATAATTTTATTAACATATGCATTTTATTTTCATACTTATTAGGTTTCTAAAATCTGTTCCATAGGGCTAGAGAGATAGTCAGTATATAAAGACACTTACTACTCTTCTAGAAGCCCTGAGTTGCTTTCCCATCACCATACCTGCTGGGATATGACCTCCCATAAATCCAGTTTCAAATGATCTGATGTCATCTTTGGTTATCTGCAAGCACTTGCAAACACGTGTACACAAAGAACCAGGTATCTCTTTACCTTTTAGTCTAGAGAAATAGTTTTAAGAGGTTCTGGAATAAAATGATGCTTCCTCAAATTATTTTATTTCTCTGTGTACTACTACCAAAATGAAACAAAGAAAACAAAACAAAACAAAAAACTTAAATTATTTGTAGATATAAAATAGTAGTAAAACAGCAAATGTGGACACAATTAATATCATCTTATGAGTCTTTCAGACCTATAAGGATCATAAATTGCATATATGGAAAAAAACCTTTGGCATCCTCAAGTTAAAGCATATTTAGTTCTCATCGTTACCCAGTTATTGTATTTATTCTGAACTCAACATTTCAAGTCCAAACTATGTATCACATTTATAAATTATGAATCAGTGATCAATCACAAGGACACATCTGCTCAAAAGCCAACACTGTCCAGGACACTCTAAAGGAGACCCATGTGGACACCAAAGATTAGTAGCACTACAAATGGGATTTGCCTCTGTTAAATACAGACATATTGAGATAAAACATATTGGCCTCTATAGTATGCTTAGAAAAGATATCATTTCAGTTAAATGCTACCGAGTGACTTGGATAGATAACAGTTTCACAAAAGCAAGTGAGATGAACATTTAACTAGACAACACATTCAAAAGAAAAAAAGAACCAGAATGCTTGCTGAAAAAAATCCATACTGCATATTATGCTCCTACAGAACATGATAAGCACACTGGTCTTGGCTCTTGAAATTCAAGGAACAAGCTGTGAGAAACTAATGGCATCTCTTATAGGAATTAATAAATGTCAAGTGTAATCTGCATTAGAATTCTCTAAATCCCCCACCCCCAATTTAAACAAGACCAATCAGATAAAAAAGTTGATTGGGATTGGAAACCTATTAAAAGCCGACTGGGGTTTTATTTGTGAGAATTTAGTCATTATATATATGTTTTAAAAGTCCCATTGATGACCCCTTCCAGCACCCGCTTATGAGATGAAGCAGTGTACATGCACAGGATTATGTCCAGCAACGACTCAGAATCTATAATTAACTGACATTTATTCTTGATTGAAAGGCCAGTATATGATGGCATTGTCATATGGATAAGATCTGCTTCTATTAAAACCTGAGAAAATATTGTAATCATCTCAGTCTAACTCAAATTATAATTTCTCAGCTTTGTTATATGATTTAGTTAGTTTTATTGCTTTATAAAGATTGCAGTAAGAGAAATGCCTATTTTTGTCCTTTTTATCATATGTATTCATTATGGAACAAGTTTGGTCATTTTATTTTGAGAACTTATCACTTTGTAATTAATATGCTAGTTTTTCTTGTTTGCTGGTCTTGTTTCCATATTACTATTAGTGTAGCGCTGAGACAATTATAGCTATAATAAGAAACATGGAATGACCTCAAATTAAAAAAATGACTCCAAGTCTAACATAGTGAAGGAAGAATTTTATTAGGGTTACCCACAGGGTGTGAGTGAGGGGTTGCTTACAGCAGTATGACTCAATGGTAACTGTGGCACCAAGAAGCCTATTCCAGCTTTAGTAAGAGCTCATGAAGGCTGCATCCTTGACACTCATAAAAACAAGTAAGAAACTCCATAGGTCAAAGAGGCTTCTCTTTTCCCAATAGTTCTTTCTGCTTTTTAAAATTTTTTTATTTTTAAATCTATTTATTTATTTATATAAGTGTTTTGTCTGTATGCCCATCTGCACACCAAAAAAGGACATTGGGTCCCATGGAACTATAGTTACAGACAGTTGTAAGCTGCCATGTGGGTGCTGAGAATTGAACTCAGGACCTCTGAAAGAGCAGTCAGTGCTCTTAACCACTGAGCCACTCTCCATGCCCTACTGTATTGGTTTTTAACTCAATATATTTTTTAAATTTACTTATTTATTAATTCATTCATATTACATCTCAATTGTTATCTCATCCCTTCTATCCTCCCATTTCTCCCTCCTTCTTGCTTTCCCCTTACTTCCCTCCCCGGTGACTGTGACTGAGGGGGACCTCCTCCCCCTGTATATGCTCATAGAGTATAAAGTCTCTTCTTGGTAGCCTGCTATCCTTCCCCTGAGTGCCTCTGGGCCTCCCCATCAAGGGGACATGGTCAAATATGGGGCACCAGAGTTCATGTGAAAATCAGTCCCCACTCTTCACTCATCTGTAGAGAATGACCTGTCCCTTGGCTAGATCTGGATAGGGGTTCAATGTTTACTGAATGTATTGTCCTTGGTTGGTGCAATAGTTTGTGCAGAACCCCTGGGCCCAGATTTGCCCATCATAATGGTCTTCTTGTAGGTTTCTAGGACCCTCTGGATCCTTCTATTTCCCCATTCTTCCATACTTCTCTCACCTAGAGTCCCAAAAGGATATCCTCACATCTATTCCACTTTCCTGGTAAGTGAAGACTTTCATGGGACATGTCCCTTGGGCTAGTGTTTAGGTATAACTGAGTATATACCATTTGAGTCTTCCTGCTTCTGGGTTAACTCACTCATTATGATTATTTCTAGTTCAATCCATTTGTCCAAAAATTTTGGGAATTCCTTGTTTTTAATAGCTGAGTAGTATTCCATAGTGTATACGTACCAGTTTCTTTATCCATTCTTCACTGAGGGGTACTTGGGCTGTTTCCTCAGTAGAAGAATAGGTAAAGAAACTGTGGTACATATACACTATGGAATACTACTCAGCTGTAAAAACAAGGAATTCCAGAAATTTGTGGACAAATGGATTAAGCTAGAAATGATCATAATGAGTGAGTTAACCCAGAAGCAGAAAGACTCAAATGGTATATACTCACTTGTATCTGCATACTAGCCCAAGAGGCATGTCCCATGAAAGTCTTCACTTACCAGGAAACTGGGACAGAGGGGAGGACATCCTATTGGGACTCTAGATGAGAGAAGAATGGGAGAATAGCAAAGTTGAAGGATCCAGAGGGTCCTAGAAACCTACAAGAAGAAGATTATGATAGGCAGATTTGGGTCCAGGGGTCCCGCTCAAACTATGGCACCAGCCAAGGACAATACAGGCCGTAAACTTCAAACCCCTACCCAGATCTAGCCAATGGACAGGACAATCTCTAATCATTTTATATGGAACTCTATGTTATTAAAATACATGCAATATTGGATTTATCATTACTTTCAATCAAACTCAAATTTCTTGTCTCATGTGTATGAAAAATTACTACACATGTATAACTACAGCAGAGAACTTAATGTGGAGAAAAGGCTTTTCAGCATTGAGCTCTCCTTATCCTGAATTTTCAGTGTTCTTGGTCAGACAGGGATTTTTCATTTTATTCTGGATATTTGTCTTATTATACTAAGTGAATCTTTAGCAGCTTATATCCTCTTTATCAGCCATCTAGTGTAATGCAGTGGGCAGAGCATAAGATTTTTTGTGTTGGGTCCTATTGGAAATTTGATTTTCAGGACTTCTGCAGTGATAATTTTTGTCTGCTAGTTATACATTGTGATGCCAGGATTTCTTTTTTATTAAACATTTTTAACATATATATTTATATTATTACACATATATACAATAAACTACCTATAACAAGAAGAACCATAACATAATGAAGAATTATATAAAATTTTCTTCAAGGCTTTCAAATACAGATGCTGGGATTTCTACTCCTCACTAGGTACTATTGGAAGGAGATGAAGAAATATACTCACACCAGTCATTGGTGTACATGTCCTAAGACAAGCATTTTTTGAAGTGGTGTGAAAGCAAAGCATTTAATTGAAGTTGACTTACAGTTTTAGAGGTCTAGTTGACTGTCATCATGTCAGGGAGCATGGTGGCATGTAAGTAGGCATAGTGCTAGAGTGTTCAAGTGGCTTGAGAGTTCTACAACTGGATCCACAGGCAGGAAGAAGAGAGAGACACTTGGCCTTTTGAAACTCTCAATGATACATTTCCTCCAACAAGGCAACTTATCAGTATGCCTCTCAAGTAGTACTGCTTCCTGATGATCAAGAATTCAAATATATGATGCTACGGGCAATTATTACTTAAACGACCAGTTTAGTGTATTAATTTGATGTGTGGTAAGGAATTATGGTAAAATGTTTTCTATTAAAATAAAAACCAATATGTTCCAATAACGGCAGAGATTATTAAGTGTAGGTTATAGTATACAATGTCTTAAATTTGAGCAGAAGTGTTTTTGTCAGCATTTGTTGGTCATTCAATGAAATGAATGACCTTATTTAATGAACTACCTAATTAAAATTGGAGTAAAAACAAAATTTTATAGTTGAATGAATTTTTTATTTAAAAATTAATTCTTTCCCTTTTTTACCTTATTGTCTTTCCCCCATAATTTCTTATTGAATCTTTGTGGATTTCATATCATGTACCCCAATTCTACTCATTCCTCAGTTCTTATATATTTGCCATTAACCTTTCTACCCTGCATTCCAAAAATTAAAATTAAAATAAAAATAATTAAAATTAAGTAATGAAAAGTTATTTTGCTGAGGAACCTATGGTATGTCACAAAGTATCACACAGTGTGTCTTTTTGCCCAATCAACTTTAATTGCAAATATTCCTTGCAACGAATCATTGGTCTGGTTTGAGGCTATGGTTTCTGCTACACCATCAATACTTGACCCTCACCAGGACTCCTCTTGAATATCCTGTTGGTGTCCCCAGTCACCAAGATCCTGCAACTTTGGTTCTGTAGAACCAGCCCCTTCACAAGCTCCAGCAGCCTGTGCATGTGGTAGATTTTGGGGTAGATTGACTCAAATCCTTGGAAATAGGCATGGGTGGTAGCTGAGTTGGACAGCCTGGCAGCTCAGCCTTACCAAAGGCATCAGGTCCAGCGGTCCTATGCCCACACCATCAGGGCTAGCAAACCGATGCCCATTAGGGCCTCTCTCCCATGCCTTACAGGTAGAGGGTGGATCCAGCACCATCATGCACAGGTCACTATTGGTGTCATTATATGGTGGCTGATGAAGGGCAGCACAAGCTCAGAGAAGCCATTGGACATCAATGTATGGCTTCTCAGATCATGGATGTCCACCTGACATTTGGTGGACCACATGAGCCACAGATTATCAACACAGATGCCTCCTGAGGTAGAGTCATGATCTCAGGCATGTTCCTCAGTGGCAGAAAGGGCTTGAATATCACCATAGCCTCAATTGGTAGGGAAAGTATATCACATCAGAATGTTTCCCACCCATTTTGTCTCCAGTTCCACCTCTCTTCATAGTATACAGATCACTCTGCTTCTTTTTCTCTCCCATCCTTCTAATACATGCTTGCTCTTTTAGTGGAGCCGATCTGCCCTCATGGCAAGGAGACAGGTGGGCATCTAGATATAATTACTTTAATATCTTTATTTTCAATAGTTATACTTAGTAGTATATTTACATATTCTATCAAACATGTATTTGCCTATCCCATTAATAATGTAATTGGTAGAACTAGACATAAGATATTACGAATGTCTTGTGTTCACCATGATAAATTAGCTCAAAGATCAACAGTAAACATAAAAGAAAATCTTTTGTGTCATCAGGATCAGGCTTGCAAAGCATATAATAAAAAGTACTTAATTTGTACAGTATAGAACTGCACTAACAACATTTATCTAAATTAGGCAGAATGTTGGTATACATAATTATTCATGCCTAGAATTGATTAGACTTACCAACTGCCACATGTATATCTATGTTTGTTGTTTCAGGTTTCTGAATGTGATTCAATTTGACAATTGAAGAGTGATTTTGGCTACAACTCTCAGTAACTTGCCAAATTCTCTTTATCACTTAAGAACTTAACTGAAAATGCAAAATAAAAAAGAGTGACTGTACACTATTCATGGAGCTATTGTAAAGAAGCATTTCAAATATAGGACTTCCAGACAACAAAGCTCCAAATTGAGAGCATTGGGCCAAAAACAAGGTGTTAGAAATTCTACATGAATGTTACAGCAGGGAGATGGGTTCCATCTTGACTAGACTTGATGATGGCCAGCATCCTTTAACTATATCGTTCCAACCTCTGACTCTGTGGTGCATTGCACATTTTCTTCATGCATGGTTTTTTATCTGCCTCTCTCTAAGAAATGAGACTCAATACAGGATGTGTTTCTTATCAAACAATCACTAAGTAAATTGTAGTTGCAAGGAGTTCTTTCTAAATAAGAAAGCACTTTTTGTATCTTCTGGTATCGGAAGATGCATATGTGGCCATGTTTCTCAGAGCCCTTAGTCTTTCGACTCACTCTTAATATGTTTGAGTGAGGAGGTGCATGGGGACACTAAAGCCAAACGAAGGGCAGAAGAATGAGCACCAGCGGTATCAGCATACCAATCTATTCTCTGTAAGACTAAGATTAATGATTGCTGATCAGATGATCTTATGAACCTAAGATTAGTCATGCTAAAAGTATCTCCTTCTACTGACAGACTATCAATGTAGTATGAAAAGCTAGACATTAAATCCAGGAAATGAAGAGAAACTATTTAAATAGCTTAATCATTAGCTGCACTTAAAGATGATGTTTATTTCTGTTCTATAAACTGAAGCAAGTCCTATTTATACAAGAACAAGTGTGGCAGAAGAACTGTCACTGTTCCTGTCATTGTCACTGGAGTCACACTTGCATTTCTCTCCAAGAAGGGCTGGAATGGTCATTGGCATATGTCTGATAGAGAACAGTCTTAACAAAGGACTTTAGAAGATTTTAAAGAGCCTTAGATTATGGTATAATGACATAACTTTAGTTGATTACAAATGATAAATGCTAACTATTACTAAATATAATTAGAGGCCAGAAGTATTTATTTAAAATAATTTTTTTTCAGAATTATTTGTTCACTTTAATGAGTTGTGTTTTATTGCTCTTAGAATTCAGATGTGGAAATTCTTGTATCTTAGGATAATACCTGATTAGGGGATAGGGTATTTGCATGTTTAGCTAGTTAAGATAAAGCTATACATGTGAGGACAATCCTTTTACCAATATAACTAGTCTCCCTATTAAAAACTGAGATCTTAATAATGCATATATAAAAAATCCAAGGAACGAAAAATAAATAAAAAACCAGTCATGAAGCTGAAGCAACTGAATATGGAAAATTAACAACAAAACAACAAAAGAAGGCAGCCAACGTGGAACACAGCCTAAAGAAGCCGGGGTGGGGGGCAGTGTGTGCTGAAACATTGATCTCAGTGGACAACTTACATATCAGTGTGCTGAATCATTGATTTCATTGGACAGACTCTATGTCAGTGTCCCAAATCATTGATATCAATGGACAGCCTCTATGTCCTATGTTGGTGTGCTGAATCATTGATCTCAGGGAAAGTCTCTATGTTGGCGTGCTGAACCATTGATCTCAATGCAAAGCCTCTATGTTGATGTGCTGAACCATTGATCTCAATGCAAAGCCTCTATGTCAATGTGCTGAGTCATTAATCTCAGTGGACAGCTCTATGTCCTTTGTCAGTGTGCTGAGTCATTGATCTCAGTGGACAGGCACTATGTCCTTTGTCAGTGTGCTGAGTCATTGATCTCAGGACAGCCTCTAGTTCTTTGATACAATATATTTCCTTTATTTTGTTTGTAGTACTAGTTTGTGATTCTTCATGAAAGCAACTCTTAAAATAGACTGTATTTTTAATGATGTCAGACCTCAAAACAATTTCAGGTGTTTCTCACTTGGTAGTACAGATATAATCCACATTCCTTGGGTATTTCAGAAACTATGTATTTTACTTGTTAAGCACAGATTATTGATTGCAGATATTATTAGTGAATGCTTACTTGTCCCCCAGAAGCCAGTGATTCTCCTATTAACTAACAGTTTTCCTTATTGATATAGTAAAGTCTATGAAAACAGTTACCATCCACTGAACCAACCTGGTAAAGCGAAGCAAGAAAATATGAAAAATGTGTTGAACCTTCTTCATCAGATAAGTGTTCAGCAAATGTAGCTAATTATGTGAACATTGCTACTTTAAATCTATTACTAGTATTTTAATTGTTTCTTCAATTAAAGAGAAGGAAGGCAGTTGTAACACTTTTTATTATTTTCATTTATTTTTATTATTTTATATATACCTGTGTTTCTGTGTGAATGAAGGTCAGAAGTGTGCTTGTGCTTACAGAAGCCAGAAGAGGCAATAAAGATGAGCTGGAGTTAACAGGTATTTGTTAGCCACCCAGTGTGGGTACTGGAAACTGAACTCTGCTCTGTTGGAAAATCAGCAAGAATTTGTGCCAACTCTGTGGCCCCAAGAATATATATTATATAGTATGTAATTATTAATATACAATTATGCAATTACATAATTGCTTTATATTATATTATAATAAGCATATAATTATAAATATTATATAATGTATTATTATGTTATAAAATTATATATTATAATTGTTTTAGGATTAGAGATAGTATTATTGTTATTTTAAAGTATTAATTCTTTAGAGTTTTCATTTCAGAAATTATAATATTATCTACAATTGATGCTTTTCAAATTATGATTATCAATACTATTATTAAAATGCCTTCACAGGGAAAGACATAAGCCATGCCTGCCCATTATCCCTATGTCGTAACAACAAGGCAATCACAGACTGATTCTGCGAAAATACTCTGGTGAACCAATGAGTTTATTGGGCTTTTTAATATATCATTGGTGAAGGATTACTCACAGCAGTGTGAGTGCTTTCCTTCAAAAGGGTGCTCCTGAAAAGCCTGACCCAGCAGTAATAAAGATTTCCCAGTAGCTGTGTAGATGGAGTTCTTCTACCCTACTCTTCCCTGCTCTACGTATATTAGCCTCCACCAGGATATGTTTAATTAAGTCAGAACTCATTACACTATGTGGTATGAAACAACTGGTACTCACGTGAGGGTTTCAATGTCCCACCCTGCCACAAGAGAGTGAAAACAGTTTACAAGCCCATCTGTGTAATCTTTTTTTTTTTAATTTCTGATTTTTATTTTTGTTTTTAGTTTTTAATTTATTAAAAATTTGTTATACCAAGAACTTGATAAATAACAGATATCATGCATAGAAAGGAATCCAAAATCTATACACCTCAGTTACCCTCTGTTTAGTCAAAATAGCCATGCTGAAGCTGTGGAGCTCCACAGGGGATCTTATACTTTCAATATTGAATGTATTTTTAAAAATTTTATATATATATGTAAGAAGTTATATTTTTGCACATACATTTATCTTATTATATATAAACACAAAAACTATATACAGCAAGAAGAACCATGAAACAACCAGGAATTATAAAAATGTTACATTCATAATGTTTTGGCTATCAGGACAGCTTTGAAGAAAGCTTCTGATTCCAATTTATCCATCATTTCAGACTGCCCCACATAGGACTTCTATTAAGCCTGGAATTTCTATTGCTAGCTTTTTTTTTGAACATTTCCCATGATTTTATTTGGGCTCATACAAAGGTGTTATTTGCCCCAAATCAGCCAGAAGAAACCTTAAGAGAATGACTCCCTATTTCCCCTAAAAGGGATTAGGTAGGTTTTGGTTGCGTGCACACGTGTGTGTCTTTAAGCTTTTTGAGCTCTGTTTGAGAGTTAATGTGCCCATCATAAGTTTCAGGCAGATGCAAACTGGCTGCTTCTTTCTCCTGTATAGAAGTCAAAGAAATACTCATGTTGTCTTCTAAGAAGTAAGAAAATCCTTTTTAATGCCCTGAGGAGATTTCCAAGGCTGGCCTATAGCAAAGACACTGATACTTTCCAGTTTATGTGCACTACAACTCTTATCTGGTTAGATTCCCTTACTTAATTATCAGAAGAACACTTACTTTCACCAGTGGGCACATGCTCTGAATCATAGTCGTCTCCACCTGCTTATGGAAGGCTCTACTAACACCATACATCAGGAGCCTGTAAAGGCTTTCATGCCTATCCTCTGATATCCCTGTTCCCAAGACAGGCTGAACAATCTTCCCACATGGCAGCATCTTTCCATTCCAGTTGTGCTTTGTCTCATTTCTTGTTGGGCCACTCATTGACAGCTTGAATGTTTTCCCCTCCCTGCTGCAGCTTTGTCTGTCATCTTGTTATCAAGATCCTTCTTGTAGTATGACTGTCTCTTTACTGTGCCACGTTTTTACTTTCTGTACCAGGTCATTCATTTGCATGGGCAGATGAAGCATACCTTTCCCCTGCTGATGATCTGACAACCAAACACATGGTCCCTCCGTGTACACTGCTGCCATACGACTAAAGAAAAATACCTATCTGTCTCCCAGCATCCACCAAACACCAATAGCTCCTCAGGTATGCAGAGGTTGTTATATATGGCTACCTCTCCCACTCCTTATTGGAATTTTGCCTAGCTTCAGCTAGAACAGGTCTTGTGTAAGTGATTGCAAGCACTGTGAGTTCATTTTTGCATCTTCTCTACTGTGTCCATAAAATAGCTTTCTTATATTATCTATCTCCTCTGGATTTAATCCTGCATCTTGGAGAGAGAATGTTATATTAACATCCATTTAGCCTGAACACTAATGGTCTCTTGTTACCTACATGAAGATACTTGTGCATCTCTGTGTTAATCACCATCTAATGCAAGAGCTTACCTGATGGGGATTGAGGAACACACTAATCTATGGATATGGCAAAGCTCATTCATAGTTGTTTTAACGTAATATCTATTTATCAGAATAATAGTACTGGTTTCTTTCCTAGGCTTTATGACCTGTATAGACATAGGTTCTTGTCCTCAATGATGGTGCCAGGTATGGGTTACATGTCATGGGAACAGGCCTTAAATTTAATCAGAAAACAGATGATTACCTCTAGAACATTAATGCCAGCATTAGTACCAGTGGATATATCCTGCCAGGATAGTCATTATTTTAATTCACAGGGTTTTCAACTGGGTAAGATAGATGATTACTTTTCTTATTCGGTAACATGCATGTCACTTTCTAGCACAATGCAATATTATACAGTATTTGAGGGAACTCACTTGTCAACAACACAAAAGAAGAAAATCCATTCACATAACTGGATTTTATTTTTTACATTTATTATAATTTATTCAGATTACATCCAGATTGTTATCCCCTCATTAATATCTTTCTGTTCTCACCCTCCCTCCCTCTTCTGCCCTATTCCCCCCACCCCAGACCTCTGATAGAAGGGGACCTCCTCCCCTACCATATGACCACAGTATATCTGTTGTCGTCCAGATATCCTACTTCCCCTTTCTCTGTGTGTTCCCACCTGCTGCCCAGGCAAGGGGAAGAGATCAAATTGCAGGTACCAGAGTTCATGTCAGAGGCAGTCCCTGATCAACCTTACCCCCTTGTGGAGAATGAACTGTCCATTGGCTAGATCTGAACAGAGGGTCTGGGTTCACTGCATGCATTGTCCTTGATGCAACAGTTTGTGCAGCCCACACCCCCCCCTCGTTCACATGCACTGGCCTTGATGGTCTCCTAGTGGGGATCTTGCACCCTCTGGGTCCTTCTATCCCCTTCCCCCATTCTTACATACCACTATCATCAATCTGTTCAGAGTCCCACCGCAATATGTGGTGTCTAGTTCACGTGTCATTCATTTATTATAGGGTAACTCCATTCAAATTCTTGTTACATATGTACTGTATGCATTGTAAGAAGGCACTACAGTAGAATTCCTCATTATTTTTCAAAAATCCTTTATTATAGTTATCTCTACCCATATTCCATCTTTTGCCCCACTCTACAATCCACCACTTAATGGTTTTTGTTTCATCATTTCTCATTTTCTTTTATATCACTGTATTCTATCTCTCTTTGTTTGAAAGGCACCCTGCTCCCTAAAGCCGCTTACTATTTTTTAATTGCTCTATATATTCCTAATGAAATCTATATATAAGGAGACAAAGCTTACATATGATAAAGGATAGCGTGTGTATGTGATGTATCCTATTTAAGATATGGTTACAAGTAGGAAAGCATGGAGCATTTTTTCATGTAAATCACGTATGTGGGTTAATCTTGCCACAAACTTGTTTAATTTGTTCCACTGATAAAATCAGCAATTTTTAATCAATCCAATTTTTCTATGTAATAGATCATTTAAAATAAATCCCATTTATATTTACATTGATGTGTAAATATTTCTGAGACATGTTGACCTGGAGTCCTTAGGGTGAAAATTATTCTAAAGGCTGACTTATACCATCTGCTATAAACAATTCTCAGATCATGATGTATTCTAGAATATAAAATTTTAATGATTAGCTAACATTATTCAATATGAATTGTATGATAGAACTCAGTCATGTGTTATAAGACATTTAAATTATGAATAACAGTTCTCATAAGCTTTACATACAAAGACTTTATTTTATAGTCCTAGGAGCTATACACTGAGTTAAAGAGCCAGGCTAAATTCCATGTGTGAAGTATATTAATTTTCCACAGAAAGAAAAGCTGTTAATGGGACATGTTTGTTTTCTGAGCACTAGATATTATATGAGGTTCAGAAAAAAACTGATGATTTATTCATTTGACTAAGGAAAGTGAGCACTTTAACTGGAAAACTTGGATGGCTGGTTTTACAAATAAAGGCACACATATCCTCACATGGTCTAAAAGAGTTTGTTTTTGAGAATTAATTAATCTTATAAATAAATGTGTGATAAGATTTTTTTAAAGTCATGTTTTGCAATCTCATTTATTTTAAGATAACACATGTAAATAACAAATATTCAGATTGTCAAATGGGCAGTGGAATTCATGACACAATTGTCTCTGTTATTGAATTATAATTTGTTCAATATATGAGAATACTTTATCTGAGACATGTCAATTTTCTATATTAATTGCAAATAACTGCTAAATGTGTGATATTTGTCTTTAGACTGTTGATAGTATCACTTGACATTACAATATGCCATAATTAATATGTGTTATATGATTGACACCTATTGTTTTATGTCAAATTTTCCTAATATTATCCAATAACTAGGATATACCTGCTTCTAATTATAGAAATTGTAGTTTACACGGTGTATGTACAGTTAAATATTTCTCCTCCTCTTCCTTCTCCCTCTCTGCCTCTATCTCTGTTTTTTGTTTGTTTGTTTGTTTTTCTCTTCTAATGTTTTAGCTGTTGTGTATGGGCCCTGCATAATTTTCTTACTCCAGGAATCCACATTTATTAAATCCCATGATTTAAATAAAGCCCTTAAAGTCAGAACAAGTCTTACCCACGAGACACATTTCAATAAATAAACTTTCTTATTATACAATTATAATAATATTCAATTTAATTACTCCTGGATGTAAATAACCTATTTGCTGTATTATATTTCAACAGCATTTCATCAGAACATGAACTAGATAAAATTATTAAATTGGTAACTCTTTATCTGGAGTCTCCAGCCTTATAATTTGTGTTCTTTGGTTTCACATTCTTGATATAGCTCTCACTTCCCCACTATATGCATTCCCTGTGAACCTTCTGTGGAAAACTTGATATAACTTGTTGTTGTTTTATTTTATTGTTTTATATTTCTGTATATTGAAGGTAGAGATTAATGAATGATAAGTAAGTTCTCTATCACTGAGTGGCATATTTAGCTCTCATTTTACATGATTAGGAGACATGGTCTCACTAGGTTCCTTAGTCTGGCTTTCAATTCATTCCATAGCACAAGCAGTCCTCAAATATGTGTTCTTCTTTATTAAACTTCTAGTAGTTGTGATTATAGATATTTGTTACCATGGCCCAGCTTGGGAATATTGTCATTCTGTAGGCTCCTCAACAACTCCTCCTGAGCCTGTTTCTTTTGTTTTGACTAGATAGTTCAATCCTATTTAAAATTATTTAAAAGGAAAAATGATCATAACCTTAGCTTTTATTATGGAGATTTAAAATTGTTCAATAGAAAAGGTTTGGTTTGCATTGCTTTGGAGTCAATAGGCTATCTTAGTATGTATATGCTTATATATCATGATGGCATTGTTTTAGGAAGGTTCTGTTCATGAGCCTTTTTACCTGACTTGCCCTAGTCCTATGTATCAAAGGCATCTGAAGCAACTTGGATGAATACCAAAGCAAATCCAGACTTCAACCCTGAGTGGCCAGGTTTGTATTGCTATTTTTTCATCTAAATCCAACATTCTAATGTGGTACTTCATTTTCCCCACCATATGATATTTTATGGATTTTCATTAAATATATAAGAAGTATATAATAAAGGTGTTTCATTCATATGTTGTCACTCATTTAGAATGAGGTTACTTCATAAAGCCAAGGAAATTTTAAATCAAATGGAATTAAACACAGAAGGCTTATTCAAGATTGTGGTATCATAGGAGGTCCATTAAACTCAGTTCCACTGACTACAAAGAGGGAAATACTTTTAAGAATTGGGAATTCTTAAAAATTGAGGCGAGTTAGATATTAGAAGGCACCAAGGGAAATATGCATAAGCATGAGACTAGATTGTATTTGCAAATTGGCCATATGGAAATTAAGTTCTATCCTCTCAAAGAGGCTACAAGACAGGGGTGTTTTCTTCCTTAGTCATCACCATTTAAAGAGATATAGCCTATGTACTTGGAAGAACAGTAAAATGAAAAGAGGATGAAAGACAGACCTTCAAAGACAAAGAGACAGTATTAACAGTTTTGTGTCTTATAAAACAGCTATACAGTTAAAAGGATTATCAGGTCATTATAGGCAGGAAGAAATTTGTGTAAAGTAGAGAGAAGGTGAAATACACACAAATGCAGGACTGGTGAATCAACACAAGCTGCTTACTGTAATGCAGATCTTCTGACTTACAATGGAATTGCACAATGATGACAACATGGTAAGCTAAAAATATCCCAGGTGGAAAATGCACTTAATGTAAGTAATCTACAGAACAATGCAGCTTAGCAACACAGTAGACTGTAGAGCATGCCTTGTTCCCACTGGCATTGAGAATGGCTGACTGGAAGCTGTAGCTCACTTCAACCATCCAGCACCACCAGAGTATTTTACTGTAAGAGATTAGTCAGAAAATAAAAGTTCATAATTGGAAGCATTACTTGGGGAATCACTTGTTTACATTAGTTTCTGATACATAGATTGTGTAGGAATTAAGAAGAATATATGTAGAGACCAGGACAATGTAGCAGAAAAAAAGTCTGATTATTCTTTTCCATTAATATTTATGACTGTAATAACTAATAAAAAAGCCATGAATTTGTGAAAACAAATAGACAAATAAACAACAACACAAAATGAGGGCTCCATGAAAGGAGTTGGATATAAGAAAATTACAAACAAAAGAACTTATGTAATTACATTATAATCTCAAAAGTAGAATAATAAATATATTTTAAAAATCCATCAATCAAATATATGTTCTTCATCATTATGGAAAAACTCTACAGAATTGCAATGTCATTCAATTTGACTAGAAAATGAATAAAAGGTCTGTGATCTGGGAGTTTGGACAAGCAGGGTTTTCACATCAGTCATAGACTCAAGTGCCTAGCATATTTAGAACTATTTATTATACTACATATTATAATAAATTGTTTATACAAAATATTTGTATATATTTATACTTGAGTGAATAATACACATATAATATGTATGAAAATATAAACATAGATATCAACATATATATGAGTACATCTACATGTCCTGCCATTAAAATGTTAAGGCAATCTGAATATAAATATAAAATAAATTTGCAAAAATTATACATTCCTGTTTATAAAAATAAATTCTTATGTACATTTTGAGTAGATTACAAAATTGTTTATTTAAATATGAACTACACATTGCAAATAAATCATTTCCATAATTATTTTTATGTTTTGAGTAAAGTTAAACGAATCATACCAAAATTTTAGAGATTGATAGTGTTATTTCTAGTTCTTCCTCACTTAAGATAGCTGATATATTTGAGATATAGTTGCAGATGACAGTTTTAGGCAACTGAGAAAAAATATTTTGCCTAAAACATACTTGCAGTTAAAGTGTACCACATTATCTGCAATAATTATAGAATAATGTCACATCTAGTCAGCTTTTCAGCATTTACTGCGAATTTTGTGCATGTAGGCACTATAGATAAATTCTTGGTGACTTACATAATTATGGTCGAATGACTTTGACATTTTCTTTTGCTTTTATTCTAACATTACCTATCAATATTCATGAAATACATTTACAAATGATTTAGTTGTATCTACACGTAAAAAATAAATGAATTTCACTAAGTGACTTTAAATTATAAATTGTACCTTAACCTAATTACATAACTCTCCCAGTGTGCCCTTTTTTCTAGAGCTGGCGCTTCCAAGAGGGAAAATATGATTGAGACATATATTTTATAGTTGTGTTAGATTATTTCTTCACCTCCAGAAAGAAATATCTAACAAACAACAACTTAAGAGAAAGAGGATTTATTTTGACTTCTGGTTCGGAAAATGCAGTTCATCATGGAAGCCATGTTGGGCAAGAGAAGCAACTACATCCGTAGTGGCACCTGCTAGGAACCAACGAAAGGAGAGTGACAGTGCTTGCTAGCTTCTATCTTTTGATTGTGCTTTAATCTACAACTCCAACTCATTATGGGAATCGTACATGGTCAGATCAGGTCTTTCTCCCTTTGGGCATAATTTCTAAAATCACTGAGACACACATAGCGAAAGATACTACCCAGTAGCATCATGAGTGTTTTAATACAAATTAGTTGGGAATACAATTACCTATCAAAGCTTTGTGCCTTGTTAATCTGCCTCCACAGAATATCACTATGAACTATAACAGTAGCATGTCAGCCTCACGCATGGAGAAATCCACTCAGGTGCTTCTTTCTTAATCACAAGTGCAGGTACTCTATCCTGGCCTGAGCAAAGTTATTTAAAGTGTGCTTAATTTTTGGTTTTTATTCTCAACTAGTTCAGCCACAAGTAACAAATTTTGTCAATATTCAATCTCACTGTTTGAAATGAACTAAGGAGGGATAGGAAGGAGGGAGGAAGTGTTGGGAGAACCCTGTATGAGGAAAATGTCAAGGCTGCTGCATTTCATTTGTGGCTGCACATTTTATATCTGTCCTGGAACGGACTATAGTACCAAACTCCAGAAACATTTATTCTTCATTTATCTATGGAAATTATTTCTGCAAGTATATTTGTACAACAGAAAAATATACTTAGATATTTTGTATGGAGAAAAGTGCTGCCTTCATATCGCATTTTTATTTATTTATTTGTTAGTCAAACTGCTGAGTTCAGCAATCCTATCAGCACTAGGATGTGTCTAATAAATCTCCAGCCTTGCTGTATATTATGAGCAGCACAGTTATATGGCAAATACTTCAGTGGCAAGGATAAGTGTGCATATAAAATGACCAAGTAAAAAGATCAACCTAATTTTATTGGCATTAGTGGAGAAGCTGCATTTGGCCCCCGATTTGGGCGAGGAGACTGAGTTACTTTTTGTATGTTCTCTATTTATCATACTATTCCTGATGTCATTTCTTAAACTGAAAATTCCATAACCTCCATGATACTCATGATAGGGGAAAGGTGAGACCAAGTCTCATGATTTGTAAATGGATGGATGGATGGGTGGATGGATGGATAGATGGATGCATAGATGGATGGATGATAACACATAAAGGGTAATGACAAAAGAAATTACAAAAATTATAAAAAAGACAGATGAATCTTGTTAGCATTGCCTCTAGGAACAAGCGTATATCCTAATTAATCTACCTTTTGTATATACTATATCTTGAAATAATGATATTCCATTTAAGATTACTTTGGATGTATCTCTAAATTATAAACAAGCTTTCTGAGGCTCTTAGATTGAGGGTAAGCACATTTACTACTAGAGCTGGGCATTCTGGAGTGATGTTCCAGTCCCCATTTCCACTGTATGAATTAAGGAAATCAAGATGAGAATAAAAATATTTTGAATATATTTTTACTTTAGGTGCAGACTGTCACGATCAATATACCTAAGGAAGAAGAATAAAGGTAAAGATTGCAATATGGTTAAGTTAGCTCATTCTGGCAATGGACATAAGATCTTATGTACTTATAAATTGTACTATAAATCTGAGTGGCTGGTTCTGACTTAGCTAAACTATCAAGCATAAAACAGAGAATTGAAAGACCTGTGGTTTTTAAGAGCAATGGAAATCTTTACTGAGACAAGGCTGCAGTGGTATTTGAGGCATTGGAGCTGCTCTGAAAAAGCTGTGTTTCTATGGGGGTGTTCCAAAACCTGAGATGTGAATTGTAAAATTGGGCCTACCAGTGAAAGAACTGCATTACTGACTTCAAATAACCAGTCTTCAATAGCAACGATTATCTCTTTAATTTTAAAAAATACAACACAAAATTCATTCTCTTTTTATTATTTATTTCTTTTTAAGAGAAAATTGTAATATGTATTTTTGAAAATGTTATTGTGTTTCTTTTTAGCATATATATTTATATTATTACACATGAGTAAAATAAACTACATATAGCAGGAAGAACCATGAGACAATCAGGAATTATATAAATGTTACATTCACAGTGATTTGGCTATTTGTATTTGGCAAACTTGAAGTAAACATCTTTCTATTTTGTTGGGTCTAAATTTCTGAATGGAGATTAATATCTATTATATCTCATCTCTATTAACTTAAAACATCTATATTGATCTGAAAACATATTAACCCCTAACCTACTAAGCTTAATTGAAAGACTAAACTATCTGATCTCAAACCTGCACGCCTCACACCATCACACTGTCAGAACTGTATAATGCTTGTGAGAAATTATGTTTTCAGAACACAAGAACTGGACACCAATGCTGGATCAGACCTGACAGGATTCATTCCCCTCAGCAAGCTGGATGCTGACATCCTGCATCCTCTATGTTCCAGCCCCAGGCGCCTAAATCGCTGTTATGTGTCAGAACAGGAGAGCTTCCACGACAGCACTGTAGAAAGTTTCTTATCCCAATTGGTCCAACAGTTCAGACTGTCCCACACAGGACTCCTATTGAGCCTGGAATTTCACAATTTTTGAAAAATGGATCACAAATGCTATCCCTGGCTTACTTAACCATACCCTCAATTTTTTTGGTGGGGGACCTTCAAAGGAATTATTTGCCAAAAATCAGCATGAAGAAACCTTAATAGAATGACATTTCATTTCCTCTAAGGGGGTTGGATAGGTTTCTGTTTGCTCTCTTGCTTCTTTTTTATTTTTATGTGTGCACATGTGTGCATGCAGGCATGTGTGTGTGCCACCACAATGTGCTTCCAGTGATGCTCTGTGTTCACTAAATATTCAATTTCTTCTCCTTTAATCATGTCTACATCATTTTACTTTTTACGTTTATGTAATTCACTACCTTAGCTACTTGAAAGGAGCAGAGCTATAAAACAGTAATATTTTTGTGACTGTGTTTTTAAAAATTATTATAATGTCTTTATGGTTCACTTCTGTAACAAGTGCCAGGATTTCGTCATCTTCAGTAGCATTACATGGGATGTTTTCATATATCATATGCTTACTCATTGATGCATACATGGACAATTGGGCTACGTCCACCGTGTAACTACTCTGTATTTTGCTATTATGGAAATGATATGTGGATATGGATTTGGGCCTATACTTTGAAATCTTTTGAACAACTATGCAAAAGCAGTTCATAATAATTTTTAAGAATAATTTTCTCTTTTTAATTTATGGATATTATGAATACTGCCAATGCTGTAATGATTGCCAGCTTCAGTGACAGTTTCCATGGCAGACACAGCAAGAGAAAAAGAACTGGAAGTTAGATTTGGGATGGCAGCTGGAAGCCTCATTATCATGATTCTTGAATAATGAAGCAAATTCTAATGTAAGGAGTGATTGTACCCATATATGAATGAGCATTCGTGACTTTAGCAGGCTCGTGTCAATGATCCACGGGGATGCTGAGGCTCTCTCCAGGTCTCCAGGCCAGGGTGAGGATGCTGGTGAATGATTTACATTTAGAGAAAAACAGTTTTGTAAAAAGTACTTACCACAGTTTCCTAATCCAGGATTACTAACATCCCCCTGAGACAGCTCTCCTACTGAATCTCACTGCCAAAATTAGCTAACTCAACTCCTTCTTCAAGCTGTCTACAAGATGCCCCCTGACTTTAACAGCCATTAGTGTGTCTCCATTGAAGCACACAACCCACCTGATCTCAGCTTTATACTATTTGTGTCTGTATTTCTTAATCTTCTATTATTTCCAGTCAAAGATCTAACCACATAGGCTATGACACATAGGAGTAACAAAAAATTTAAATTTGGGGTAGCCATGAAAACCTCATCATTACAATTCTTGAATAGTAAAATTAATTACAATTTTCCAGGGAAGATTTTAAAGTAGGTATATGAAACAAAGGCTGAACTTCCAATAACAAAATAATTTGGTAAGTAGAGAGAGCAATGGACTCTTATGTTGACATGACTCTTATGTTGACATGACGACTATACCACCTGCTGACTATCAAGGCTTGAATACCTTTTAGATGGTTTGTGGTACCTACCAAGTTTCAGGGCTCTCTGATGCTTCTCTAAGCTCTCTTTATCCTATCCATAAGGACTTGCTAGCAGTTTGTTTTTGATCCTCTAGGCTAGGGAGTGAAATTTGTTGCCTCTGGGCATGATCCCATCTGACTCTGGACTCGGCTCTGCAACCTGGAAGGTTGGGGGAATTCTGACTGCCTTTCTTCTCCCAACACTTCTTTGTACCGTGCCCACACCACTGATGAATATGAACTAGCCCAATGTCTAATTCTTATAATAACAAAATTGGGTTTGAGTCTGAGTAGTAGTTCATAGACAAAATGAGAGACGCATGGGAGAATAGCAAAATAAAAGGATACAGAGGGTCCTAGAAATCTACAAGTAGAACAATATGATAGGCAGATTTGGGTCCAGGGGTCCCGCTCAAACTAAGGCACTAGCCAAGGACAATACAGGAGGTAAACTTTAAACCCCTTCTCAGATCTAGCCAATGGTCAGAATATTCTCCACAGTTGAGTGGAGAGTGTGATATGACTTTCTCACGTACTCTGGTGCCTCACATTTGACCATGTCCCCTGGAGGGGGAGACCTGGTGGCACTCAGAGGAAGGACAGCAGGTAGCCAAGAAGAGACTTGATACCCTATGAGAATATATAGGGGGAGGTGATCCCCCTCAGGAACAGTCATAGGGGAGGGGAATAATGGGAAAATGGAGGGGGGGGGGATGGGAGGATACAAGGGATGGGATAAACATTGAGATGTAACAAGAATAAATTAATAAAAAAAAAAAGGAAAAAAATGTATTATCAGCCCAATAGTGTTCTGCCCTCCTCATAAAAGGAGAGTTCAATAACAATTTTGTGCACATTTCTCAATTCCCTGTTTTTACTTAATTGAGAAACTCTCAACTGATGTGAGACTGAGAGTTTTCAGTAGGTCCTTATCATCACAGTTTTACTATGATGTATGGTACATGTTACCACATTGATAAGTGATATTCTGTATGCATTTAATGGATTACATGACATCCTTTAAATTTTTTCCTAACCCAGAAGATGCTGACATTTAACTGATAACAAAATATTATATTAAATTTATTTATAATTTACACAACATATCTTAAGAATTTTTTCTTTTCCTCTACTATTTTGCCACTGATAGCTTTTCATAGAAAAGTTTAGTTTACTGAGTATAGCTCCGTGTCCAGAGCTGACCATTTTGGATTAGACAACCTATGCAGTAGCTCATTCCTCAGGAGACTAATTCTTCCTCTCTCAACAGTCCTTAGCTTCCTGCAGCTCATCATCTAATGGTTGGTCTTTCTGAAACTTTTCCTGTCGATGTTGGCATGGTAATTGATTGTACCATTATAAATTATGTATTGTTCATGCAATTAAATGGTTGAGAACTTGTGGGTGCATTTTCCCAGTCATGTCTAAGGGACGTTATCCATCACCTGGCTCCTGGTCCTCTGCTTCTTACAAACTTTCCAATCTTATTTTTCCACAGTTTATCTTCCATATTAGGTGTAGAGATTGTGATACACATATCATTTAGAGTTAGGCATTTGACACATATTATCTGCACTTTGAACAATTGCAGATATCTGTAAAAGTCTCTATGCATTGTGAAGAGAAAACTCTTCAAAGATGTTTAAGAACTACATGTATATATGAATATAAGGATAAGCATTTAAAATATTAAACATTATATAAGCAGTAGGTTATTCTAGGATCTATGAGTTCTCCAAGCATAGGCATTTGGATACCTTTACAGTAGGAGGCATGAATTTCCATTCATTGAGCAGGCCTTAAATAGAGAGCTGTTAGCCACTTTCAAGATGAAAGAGTCATTATTGTATTATGGAGGATATCTTGCCCCATTATTGTACCTCATAGAATTTACAGCAGCTTAGAGCTACCAATTTCTATCTTCCTATAGCAGTCACCAAAAAGAAGCATTCTAGGTCCATTCTAGCTTAAGGTCTTGAACTCTTCTGTTTGATGTATATGGTGTCTTCAAAAATAAGCCATGATCTTCAAGTTGTGAAGGGCAGAAAAAGGCAAATGCAGTAATCTGTACTAATCTTTCACCAACCAACAAGTCAAGAAGAAGTTGCCAAAGCTTGGCATCAGGCTTCTGTATCATAACACACACCTCTTGAAGAGAACACAATCACTTTATGTGGTATAGGTCCTAAAAAATAAATGTAAATATCTTATGTTAATATATATATACACACAAATACATAATATCAATTTTAAGCACACTTAAAACGTAATGTTTCTTATGGTGTTTTCTTTTTGTCCTCATATCTTGTCTTGTTAAAACATGCATAATGGTATTTATATCTCCTTCCTTCAATTACCCCTTCTTCTATTATCTTACCTTTTATATCCTCAGTTAATTATGTAATAATGTTATGACTGTAAATACTTATTGTTAACTTAGCAGGATCTAGAATCTGGGAGAGTTCTAGATTGAATTTATTGAGATGAGATCACCAGTGAGTCCAAATCAGTTTTTCTTTCTGTAGTTTGATTTTAGCAGAAATTTTATCATAGCAAAAAAAGTAGTCCCTCTCATATCTCAATTTTTGGTGGGGATATGAATTTGTATCATCTTTATGAAAGAAAATGTAGTATCTATAATAAAATTAGATTTGCTATGTGTTCCAGACATCTGACTACTAGGTATGTATCCAAAGGGAATAAAATTGTTATGAACAGGTGATAGCTATAGTCATACATTTATTTCAATATTATTCACTGTAGTCAAGATGTTGAATCAATTTAAATAACCATCATCTGATGAATGGTTAAAGAAAATATGATGCGTACAAAAAAAAGTATTCCACCAAGTAAGACAGATATCCCTGGATGACATTACACTAATGAAGTGGGACAAGCAAAGAAAGACAAGAACAATGATTAGATTCTAAAGATTAAAACAAACAGAAAGAAGGAAAATGATAATTATAAGTTTTATCATGGAACTGCATAATTTTGGCCATGAGGTAATAAATTCTAATTAGTAATAAATTAAACTAGAGCTTTGTTAAAATATAATGATTATATTTAATACAAATTCCTTTAATACATGAAATGTATTCACATATTTTGTGTCTTTGCCATAAAATAGTATGTATATGAAGTAATGATTGTGTTGACTTGGTTAGTCAATTTCAATAAGTACCAAAGTCAGACAATTATGTTTTACACCAAACAATTGTTTATCAATTAAACTGATGAAAAAACTAAAAGTGAATAAAATTATTGCACCTCTCTAGTACCTAGGGAAGTGAATGATCTATGCTATCATTACAGAAAAGCCTACACACACATGGAAATGCAACAACTCTCTACTTAGTGACAACTGGGTCAAGGAAGAGAAAAAGAAAGAAATCTGGGGCTTCCTGAAATTCAATGAAAATGAAAGTACTGCATACTCAAATTTATGGAACACATTGAAAGCAGTGCTAAAAAGAAAGCTCATAGCACTAAATGCCTTCCTAATGAGAATGGAAACATCTCATACAGGCAACTTAATGACACATCTTGAAGCCCAAGGGGAAAAAACGAAGCAGAAACACCCAAGGGGAGTAGAGATCTGGAAGTAATCAAGCTCAGTATTGAAATCAATAAAATAGAAAGAAAAAGAACAATTCAAAGAATCAACAAAACCAACTGCTGGTTCTTTGAGAAAATCAACAAGATAGATAAATTCTTAGCCAAACTAACTAAAAGACAGAGAGACACTATCAAAATCAACAAAATCAGAAATGAAAAAGGAGACATAACAAGAGACACTGAAGAAATAGAGAGAATCATTAGGTCTGTAGGGCAAAGGACACTGTGAACAGAACAAAAGAATAGTCTACAAACAGGGAGAAGATGTTCACGAACTCTACAGCTAACAAAGGAATAACATCCAAAATATATAAAGAACTCAAGAAATTAAACATTACCAAATAAAATAACAGAGTTAAGAAATGAGGTTCCAAGCCAAATAGAGAACTCTCAACAGAGGTGTATTGAATGGCTGAGAAACACTTAGAAATATGTTCAGCACCCTAAGTCAATAGGGAAATGAAAATCAAAATGACTCTGAGATTCCATCTTACATGTATCTGAGTGGGTGAGATAAAAAACTCAAATAACAGCACATGCTGGCAGGGATGTGGAGAAAGGGGAGCACTCCTCCATTGATAGTAGGAGTGCAAATTTGTACAACCATGTTGAAAATCAATTTGAGGCTTTCTCAGAAAATTGAGAATAATGCTACCTAAAGACCCAAATGGATATACCCATTTTGGGTATGTACCCGAAAGATGTTCCAGCATACAACTAGAACATTTGTTCAACTATGTTTACAGCAGCCTCTTTGTATTAGCCAGGACTGGAAACAACTTAGATGTACCTCAATCGAAGAATGGATAAAGAGACTATGGTAGATTTACACAATAGAATGCTATTCAGCTATCAAAAACAAGAATATCTTGAAATTTGCAAGCAAATGGATGGAACTAGAGACAATCATCCTGAGTGATGTAACCCAGAGCCAGAAAGACATGTATGGCATACACTCATTTATAAGTGGATGTTAGCCCAACATAGATGTCCTTTGAGAGACTCCACAAGTGGGGAATAGGGACAGATGCTGGGATTCTGGATGGAGTGCTGAGAGTGATATGGAAGAGTAGGGGTGGGATGGAAGGGCCCAGAAGGTTAAGGGATCCCACAAGGAGATCAGCAAGGCTGGTGGCTCTGGACCCAGGAGTCTTGCACAAACCATTGTGCAAACCAAGGACAATGGATGCAGTAAGCCTACACCTGCTATTCAGATCTAGACAATGGACATCTCATTCTCCAAGTTTGTGGGGAGAGTGGGAACTGCCTTTGACATGAACTCTGGTGCCCCAATTTAATCACTTCTGCTTGGTGGGGACGCCCAGCAACACACAGAGGAAAACTATCTGAATGAGACCTGATAGACTGTAGTCATATGGTGAGGGAGGAGGTCCCCTTATTTCAGTTTTCTATGGGAGGGGAATAGGGTAGAAGAGGGAGGGAGGGTGGGTGGGAATGAGAAAATACCAGTGACAGACTAATAATCTGGATGTAATCTGAGTAAATTACAATAAATTTAATTATCAATCAAAAAATAAGAAAGAAAATAGGAAAGACAAAAGAAAAAAGGAAAGAAACAATGAAGATTGAGTTTGAAGCAAATAAAATAGAAATTAGAAAAAAATAGAAAAATATCAGTGAAATGACATCAATCTTATGAAATGAAGGAACAAAACCACAAAAACAAGTTCAACAAATCAAAACAAGGTAAAAAAGTTAAAATCAATGTGACCATAAAGGGAAGAGTAGACATTAGAGCTGATTCCACAGAATTGCTCACAGAACATGGTGTCAGTCTTAGACTTTTTATAAATGAAGCCTTTTGGATGTATTTTATGCATGTATTGACACTTTGGTATGTGACTTTGTGTGTTTTCCTGTTTTTATTACATTTATTTGTATATTTTTTTCAGGGGTGGCAGCAGTATCCCCTTGACAAATTTTACATGTAGGGATCCGAGGACACTGTGGAAGTTGGTTATTTCCACCAGCTTGTTCTCGGTGATAAAGCTTAGCTTGCCCTACCAGGCATCTCATGCCTATAAATTCTGAACCGTCTTTAGGGCCCTCATGTTTCTAAGTCAATGTATCATTTTGTACCAAATTTGACTTTTAAGCATAAGTCCCACAGGATAATGAAGTTTGACTCTTTCTTTAGCATGCTATTATAATATTTCATAATAATTTACTTGTGAAATTTTGTTTCTGTGTTCAATCAGAGATACTTTTTTACTATTCATTTCCTTTAGACTATTATATTTTGGCAAAGGATAACAACAGTTCTATAGACTTTTGAACCTGCCTCATATTTCCTCATTTTTGCTAGTAGCTATCAACAATAAATATAATGTACAAAGTAGCAAGAAAGTACATTCCATGATAATACAAAGAAACTTGCTAGGGTACCCACACCTGTCTTTTATTCTCTTATAAGAAGCAAGGTGTCCTTTCAGTGCTGCAATCCAACAACCTATGTTGTTCCTATCTATAGGGCCAATATGGGTTGGTTTTGAGACTCTTATCTGTGGTGCATGCAAAGCAGGAACACATTCCCAATTACCAATGGTATGTAATTGACTTCACTGTACCTTTTAATATAATTTTGAGGAATAAATACATGTCACTAATCTTGTTGAATAACAAATGTATTCTGTTTTTATCATATTCAGAGAAATTGTTGACCTGGGCACAGTGTAAGTACTTTATAGGTAATGCTTGTATCATATTTATTTCAAAGTGTTCCTTCCTCTTGTAGAGCTTGAGAACTGTTTGTGCTGATGATAATTTATACAAAAATTTCCCACAAAACTATTCAGTATTAGTCCTTTTGTTTTAAGAATTTGTTTATTCCTGATTCAATCTCTTTATTCAACATTGTTTTGTTAAAAATTTCCACTCTTTCAGTTTTGTTTTATATTTTCAGGAATTTATCTATTTTTAGATCATTTTCTTCATTGAAATATGATTATATGTAGTAATCTCTTACAAACATTGCACCTTATTACAACAGAATCAGTTGCAATGTCTCCCATGATGTCTTTGAAAATGCATTTTCTCTAAAGAGTTTAAGTTAAAAATCTGTCCTGTTTCTGGCTGTTATGAATAAAGCTGCTAGGAACATAATTAAT
This sequence comes from Acomys russatus, assembly GCF_903995435.1. Taxonomy (NCBI): domain Eukaryota; kingdom Metazoa; phylum Chordata; class Mammalia; order Rodentia; family Muridae; genus Acomys; species Acomys russatus. Next base: position 21,923,933 of record NC_067146.1, on the reverse strand, counting down.
CAAATTTTCCTGCGGTATGGTGAAGCACCTTATGGATATATATCCAGAAGTGAGATAGCTGGTTGTTGAGGTATAACTTTATTCAATTTTCTGTGACAGTTCCAGATTGACTTCCTAAGTGGTTGTACAAAGTTGCACTCCCACAAGCAATGGAGGAGTGTTCTCCTTTGTCTACATCCTCACCATCATGTGCTGACACTTGAGTTTTTGTTCTTAGCCTTTCTGATGGATGTAACATGGAATCTCAGAGTCATTTTGATTTGTAGTTCCCTGATAACTATGGATATTGAGTATTTCTTTACGTGTGCCTTGCCCACTCAAGATTCCTCTGTTGAGAAGTCTCTGTTTAGCTCTATACCTCATTTTTTTGTTGTATTATTTGATTTGTTGGTATTTAACTTCTTGAGGTCATTATTTGTTTTGGATATTAGCCTATATGTCAGATATAGGATTGGTGAATATATTTTCCCAATCTGTAGGCTGCCATTTTGTTCTATTGACCATGTCCTTTGTTTTACAGAATCTTTTCAGTTTCATGAGGTCCCATTTATTAAAAATTTTTCTTAGTACCTGAGCTGTTGGTGTTCTGTTCAGGAAGTTGTCTCCTGTGCCAGTGAGGTCAAGGTTCTTTCCCACTTTCTTGTTATACAGATTTCTTTTGGCTTGGTTAGAATTATAGCAAGACATTTTATATTATTTGTAGATATTATGAAGGGTGTTGTTTCCCTAATTTCTTTATCAGATCATTTATCATTTACATACAGTAGTGCTACAGATTTTTTTGAGCTAATTTTGTATCTACCCACTTTAATCAAGGTGTCCCTCAACCAAAAGATGGATAATGAAATGTGGTATTTTACACAATGGAAAACTACTCAGATATTAGAAACAAGGAGATCAGCTGGACACTTTGGGAGGCAGAGCCAGTTGGATCTCTATGAGTTTGAGACCAGCCTAGTCTACCAACCAAGTTCAGGACAACCAAGGCTACATAGAGCAACCCTGTCTCAAAAACCAAAACTAAATCAAATCAAACCAACCAACCAAACAAATAAATGCAACAAAACAAAACAAAAACAAATAAACTATAAGATTTGCAAACAAATGAAATGGATGGAACTAGAAAAGATCATCCTGAGTGAGGTCCCCAAGATCCAGAAAGACACACATGATATGTACTCACTTATAAGTGGATATTAGCTATATATTACAGGAAAAACATTTTATAATGCACAAATCCAAGGAAGCTAAGTAACGAAGAGGGAACGAGGGAGAATTCTTGAACCTCTTTGAGATGGGGAAGTAGAATAAACTGGAAGTGGGTGAACAGAGGGAACTGGGTAGAAGAAGGTGCAGGGAGGTATGTGAGGGAAGGATCAGATGTGGGGAGAGAAAGGAGGGAGAGAAAAGGAGGTGACAGGGCTTGGAGAGTAAAGGAAACTGAAAGTGGGGGCATCTCTAAGACAAGCTGGAGACCTTCATCAGGGCAGTGTTCAGGAACAATATGAGGTTGACTTTAGCTGAGTCTCCTAGCCATGGGGGATGTGGAGACTGAAGAGGCCACCTTCTAGTGGTAGGAGGATAACACCAATCCACCTATAAAATCTTTGAACCAAAATTTATTGTGCATACAAGATGTGCAAAGGTAAAGATAGAGCAGAGTCTGAGAGAATGGCCAGCCAATACCTGGCAGAACCTGAGACCTACCACACGAGAAAGAACAACCCTTGACACCATTAAAGACACTGCTAAGTTTACAGACAGGAGGCTAGCACAAGCATTCCCAGAAGGGTATCAAAACAGATGCTGAGACTCACAGCCAAACATCAGGTGGAGCTCTGGGACCCTTGTGGAATTATAGGTAGAATGATAGAAGGACCGAGAGGGGACAAGAACTCCCCAAGAAGATGCAGAGTCAACTAACCTAAGCCCATCTATGGCTTACAGATACTGAAGCACCAAACAGAGAGTATGCATGGACTGGACCTAGGAGCCCTACACTTAGTAACTGATAGGTAGCTTGATCTTCATGCGTGTTCCATAGGAAGTGGAGTGGGTGCTGTCTCTAACATGGACTCCATTGCCTGCTTTTTGATCACTTCCCCGTAAGGAGACTTCCTTTCCCGACCTCAGTGGGTGAGAATGAGTTCAGCCCTGATGTGGCTTAATGTGCAGGGAAGAGTCAATGGAGAGGGGATCCCCTCCTTTTTTAAACTATTTTTTTATTCCTTCATTTTACACCTCAATATTTATCCCATCTCTTCTATCCTTCCCCTCCTCCCTCCCTCCCGCTTTCCCCCTACTCCTCTCCCCTATAACTGTGACTGAGGGGGACTTCCTCCCCCTGTATATGCTCGTAGGGTATCAAGTCTCTTCTTGGTAGCCTACTATCCTTCCTCTGAGTGCCACCAGGCCTCCCCATCCAGGGGACGTGGTCAAACATCACCCGGAGCACCAGAGTAACTGTGAAAGTCAGTCCCCACTCTCCACTCAACTGAGGAGAATGTCTTGTCCATTGGCTAGATCTGGGTTGGGGTTCAACGTTTACTGCACATATATTCCTTGGCTGGTGTGTAGTTTGAGCTGCACCCCTGGGCCCAGATCTGCCCATCATCATATTCTTCTTGTAGGTTTCTAGGACCCACTAGATCCTTCTATTTTCCCATTCTCCCACACTTGTCTCACCTAAAGTCGCAACAGGATGTCCTCCTCTTCATCCCATTTTCCTAATAAGTGAAGACATTCATGGGACATGCCCCTTGGGCTAGTGTCCAGATATAAGTGAGTATAAACCATTTGACTCTTTCTGCTTCTGGGTTAACTCACTCATTATGATCATTTCTAGTTCAATCCATTTGTCCACAAATTTTGAGAATTCCTTGTTTTTAATAGCTGAGTAATATTCCATAGTGTAAATGTACCACAATTTCTTTGTCCATTCTTCCACTGAGGGACACAGGATATTTCCATATTCTGGTTCTCATGAAAAGGCTGCTATGAACATGGTATGTCCCTGTTGTGTGCTGGAGCTTCTTCTGGGTATATTCCAAGGAGTGGAATAGCTGGGTCTTGAGGAAGCCCTATTCTCAATTTTCTGAGATAGCACCAGATAGTTTTCCAAAGTGGTTTTATTAGTTTGCATTCCCACCAGCAATGAAGGAGTGTTCCTCTTTCTCCACATCCTCAACAGCATGTGGTGTCCCTTGAAATTTTGATCTTAGCCATTCTGATGGGTGTAAGAAGGAATCTCAGAGTCGTTTTGGTTTGCATGTCTCTGATGACTAACGATGTTTAACATTCCTTTAAGTGTTTCTCAGCCGTTTGTTATTCCTCTGTTGCGAAGTCTGAGAAGCTTCTGAAACGCAGCAGACACTGTCAACAGAACAAACAGCCTACAGACTAGGAAAAGATCTTCACAAACCCTGCATCTGACAAAGGTCTAATATCCAAACTATATAAAGAACTCAAGAACTTAAACACCACCAAACCAAATAACCTAAACGAGAAATGGGGCTCAGAACTAAACAGGGACCCCCCTTTTTTTTTAGTGAAGTGAGGGGTATAGTGAAGAGGGTGGGAAGGTGAGACCAGGAGGAGTGGAGGGAAGGCGTTACAATCAGGATGTAAAATGAAAAAATGAGTAAATTTAAATTTAAAAATAAAAAATAAAATAAAAATCTGTCCCTTGTTTTCTAGTCAATGATGAAAAATATATAGCCACTTAAAGATCCATATCATGGACACTAAGTCTTCTCATAACTGAAAAATATCAATGTGTCTTCATGTATATACCATATTCAATATTTAATAATGATTCTGTTATTGTGTGCTATAGAAAATTCTGATTTTGGACAAAAGTACTTTTCTTTTTGTAAATAAACTTAAGTGTGACATAATGAATTCTTTAAAAACATGATTTTTTTTACTAATATAATACTCATTGTTATGTTCTCATGTATAAATTTCTATGATTATTGACTTAATGAATAAAATGGACTTATAATAATTATATATATGTTGGATAACATGTGCCATGCACTTTACGTCTAAAACACTCATTTTCTTTAAGAGAATTGAACTGGCCCTGAAGCTGTATGAATAAACATGTCTTTGGAGATTATGTGACCGTTAAGACAAATAGATTTTTGATTAATTTGTTTAGCAAAGCCATTCTTTATGGAAATTGAGTACATCACTGACTAAGAAATGTACAATTCAGTATAAGTCAAGTTGATTTATTAACATTCAAAATTATGATGTATTACTCGAAAGTCAAATATATTTAAAATCTAATTTTTAGGTTTTCTTATATTTTCACATTCTAATTTTTGTCTTTAAAAATAGCAGGTGAAAAATTTATTACAACAATGAATAATTCAGTAGAAAATGATATATTTAGCCAAAAATTATTTTATCTTCATTGTATGCACACAATATTAACATTTTATTAGTTCATAAAACTGCAGCTTTCACATTTTTTGCATGAAGAAATAAAACTCTTCTTTAAATTTTTTGTCATGAATTACTGTCTTAATGTATTTTGTATTGTCATTTTTAGTTGTTGTCTCTTGGAGACCTGCTCTTCTTGGATGGGAGATGGGTGGGGAGTGGATCTTGGGGAGTGGGTGGCAGTTTGTGGTTAGGAGGAACAGAACTGTAGTCAGGACGTGTTGTATGAGAGACTAATCTATTTTCAGTTAAAGTAATAGAGAACAAAATGTTTGAATATTTTCTTATGAAGTCAACATTCTAGTATTATGTAATTTTTAGATGTTGATTAATTGTGACATGTCCATATGTTACAAATGACGTTTGTCAAAAATCTGTTTACAAACAAAAGGTGTTTTAATAACACATAGCAAGTAATTTCCTTTTCTTAGAAGGAGACCTAAGATATTGAAATGGATGAGATTTCTGACAAAAAATTATATAACAATATTCGTTAAATTGAAACTGAAATAAAAATCCAAACTTAAAGACAAAAAAAAAAACCACATTAGCAAAAATCTCCTTAATCCTTCATATTATTAAGAGAAATGAAAGAGAAACTAATACATATAAGAGAAACAAGGCCTGAAAATACGTAACAGAAGTTGACACCCCAACTTAGATGAGAAAAATATCATAGGCCTTACCCCTTGTTAATTGCTACAAGCAATTAATAAATGTAGAGAGAAGAATTGGTCTTATGAGTTCCCTGGTTGATTATCCAATTCCATGTGGTCATCCCTAGAAATATACTTGCAGGTAACACTGAATGGACTTACTATGTTGCATTTAGATGTTTATTTATTTACATGTGTATGTAGCAACAATGGGTAAAAAGGAGGTGACTTTGAATATGTGAAGGGGTAAACATGAGAGGAGGGTAAAAGTGAAGTGGGAAGAGGAAATGGTGTAATTATATTTTCAGTAAATAAAATTTTCCTATTTTGCGTATTAGCAATGTCACAGTCACACAATCTAATAAATAAATTAGTTTGTGAAACTACTTTAACACAAGAAGCTTGATTTATTTTTTCATGTTATCTGGACACTTAATATAAGTAGATAAAATGCTGGTGAGATTTAGAGAAGAGAAATATTTTAGGATCTTTGTGAGAATGTTTGCTTGTGAGAAACTTTATGGAAGTTATGTTCTACAAAGAGTAACATGATAGTTACCAGAGCCTGGCAGAGAAGTAAGGAAAGAAACAGGAGTTACTAGTCAAGTAGTAAATATTACTGTGAGCAGAAGGAATGTTCTGTGTAGGATATCAAAACAGAATGCATGCATACCAAAAGCAGTGCTGTAGATTTAAAAATTAATGAGAGGAGATTTCAAAGAATGCCCTAATATATGGTTACATAAGTGAGATGATTGTAATGTTACTTCATTTAATTTTTCTATATTGTACACATATGTGGGATCATCACATTTTTCACTATAAAATATACATTTGTAAATAATAAAGAAATGCTTAAACATTCAAATGATGTATGTCAAAACATCTACAAATATCAGCAAAATAGTGTTTTCTGGGGCATGAGAGACAGCTCAGCAGTTCAGTTGTCAAGTACTCATATTAGACAGCTCAAAATGGCCCCCAACTCCAGCTTCAGGGAATAAGATGTTTTATTTTTTTTTTTCTGTTCACCTTGGGTACCTGTAGTCTTATACACTTACCCCCAAATACATGCACATCATGCAAAATATTGAACATTTTGAAGAGACCCCAAATGGCTTTTTAAAGAATCTTGTGAAAAACTGGAGGGATATTAGTGCTTGATAAATAAAGATTAAGAGTTGGTTTTGTCCTCCAGAACTCATGTATAGTAGCCAAATTTAGTATTTTGAGTTTGAAATCCTAGAACAGAGGAGGATGAAATGGGTAGATCACTGCGACCTATTGGAAACCAGCCTAGGTTAGTTGAGACCCAGGTTTCAAAAGACAAGATGAGCAACTTTGGAGGAATGACAGCAGATATCATCCTGACCTTAACACAAACCAACACAAATATGTACATTAGAACACACACACACACACACACCCACACACACACACACACACTTGTGTGTTTCATAGTATAATTGTGAATGATTACCCACTAGATCTTTCCTGGCCATGACATGGTTTTAGCAACATGCACAAAGGAGCACAATGTCTGCATCAAACCAAGCAGAGAGGCATGAAAGTAGAAGGAAGTCTAGTTGGGAGGCAAA